>NC_063044.1:20481668-20526668 GCF_018812025.1 Megalobrama amblycephala
TAGACTTAGTTTAAATGACTGTAGTTGTGCTAGTGTTATTTCTAATGATAAAAATTTGTCTATGAATTATAACTTCCCTTGTCCCACCTGACAAACTTGGTCTATGTAAAGCTCTCCTTACGCCCCATTCAACAATGTATGTCACATAACTGTAAAATGCATTGTTCTATTTTTAATGGTACTTCAAAGAAAAATGTACCCTGATCTACACATCATAAATTATGCAAATCGAGCCGCAAGACAAGACAAAGAAAGTTTGCCCGCCAAACACTGCACCCTGACCATTGGTTGGAACAAATGGAACAAATTGGATGTTCAGCAGCACTGAACATCACCTGTATCATTAGATGCAATATACCTGTATACGACTTAATGAAACAGATTTTCTCTGCTGGCTCTCAAGGACTGTTAGTACGTTTTGCTACTTGTTTTCTCTCTTTCCCTTTCTTTACTGTTCACTTCTGTATATATGTATATGCCCTGTGTATATTTAGCCGTGTAACCTTTGTATTAACAATTTCATATATTAAATACATTATATTCATGTCCAATTCTGCTGTTCATTTATAAAACCCAGGTCACTTTAACGTTTTTCGATCCAGCACCATTGCTTTATGCTTTATGCTTTGATGCTATGATAGGAGGTTTATTCTCGTGGCCAGATAATAACCTTCCTTTTATAGTAGTCTGTGAAAACTAACAGTTTGCTGGACAAACTTGGATAGTTTCTCTAAACAACTATTAAGCTAGAACTGATCATATACTTAATTGATTATAATTTGTTGTAATTGATTCACGTATATATGCATAATTCCCTCTTGGGTCGATATATGTATCATAATTAATCATAAGGCTTTACGATTTATTATATTCATATATTTCGCCCATAAATTGATTAAATAACTGTACAGTTCGTATACATACTTTACAAAGACTGATATATTTCAAATGTTTATTTCTTTTAATTTTGATGATTATAACTGACAACTAAGGAAAATCCCAAATTCAGTATCTCAGAAAATTAGAATATTACTTAAGACCAATACAAAGAAATGATTTTTAGAAATCATGGCCAACTGAAAAGTATGAACATGAAAAGTATGAGCATGTACAGCACTCAACACTTAGTTGGGGCTCCTTTTGCCTGAATTACTGCAGCAATGCGGCGTGGCATGGAGTCAATCAGTCTGTGGCACTGCTCAGGTGTTATTAGAGCCCAGGTTGCTCTGATGGTGGCCGTTCAGCTCTTCTGCATTGTTGGGTCTGGCATATCACATCTTCCTCTTCACAATACCCCATAGATTTTCTATGGGGTTAAGGTCAGGCGAGTTTGCTGGCCAATTAAGAACAGGGATACCATGGTCCTTAAACCAGGTACTGGTAGCTTTGGCACTGTGTGCAGGTGCCAAGTCCTGTTGGAAAATTAAATCTGCATCTCCATAAAGTTGGTCAGCAGCAGGAAGCATGAAGTGCTCTAAAACTTCCTGGTATATGGCTGCGTTGACCTTGGACCTCAGAAAACACAGTGGACCAACACCAGCCAATGACATGGCACCCCAAACCATCACTGACTGTGGAAACTTTACACTGGACCTCAGACTCTGGGACCCTGATTCCCAAAGGAAATGCAAAATTTACTTTCATCAGAGAACATGACTTTGGACCACTCGGCAGCAGTCCAGTCCTTTTTGTCTTTAGCCCAGGCGAGACGCTTCTGACGCTGTCTGTTGTTCAAGAGTGGCTTGACACAATAATGCGACAGCTGAAACCCATGTCTTGCATACGTCTGTGCGTAGTGGTTCTTGAAGCACTGACTCCAGCTGCAGTCCACTCTTTGTGAATCTCCCCCACATTTTTGAATGGGTTTTGTTTCACAATCCTCTCCAGGTTGAGGTTATCCCTATTGCTTGTACACTTTTTTTTCTACCACATCTTTTCCTTCCCTTCGCCTCTCCATTAATGTGCTTGGACACAGAGCTCTGTGAACAGCCAGCCTCTTTTGCAATGACCTTTTGTGTCTTGCCCTCCTTATGCAAGGTGTCAATGGTCGTCTTTTGGACAACTGTCAAGTCAGCAGTCTTCCCCATGATTGTGTAGCCTACAGAACTAGACCATTTAAAGGCCTTTGCGGCTGTTTTGAGTTAATTAGCTGATTAGAGTGTGGCACCAGGTGTCTTTAACACTAGAACCGCCACGGGGTAAATTTTACCCGTGGCTGTTCTTTAAATGTACGTAATAGGTTTTCAATAAAACATTCAAGTCTCCCAGTCATTGACTTTTACTAAATTTTTGTCATTTACAATCTCTTGATGTTAAAAATTGTTTAGAAAAAACCAGATCAAAAAACGGGTCAATTATACCTATAAGCGCCGCACGAATCAAATATACCCGCTATATAATGCCTGTATTTTCGCGCTGTCATTTTCGCGCCCCATGTGTTTAAATATTGTACATTGCTAGGCAACGCCTTTCACTCAATGAATTAGTGGTTAACGGTTAAAAAAAATGAAGTCACAATGAGTAAAAGGAGGCGATTTATGGTTCCCGAAGAGGTATTAGAAGCCCTAAATGCCATGAGTGATGGAGAGTCTGATGGTGGTGAGATCAGTGATGCGTCCTGGGTCGGCTCAGCATCTGACAGCTCATCTGACAGCGATCCAGAGCCTCAGAGAAAAATCAGACCGACTGAGTCTGTTCTTCAGGACAGGATGGCTACAATAGTTACACAGGGTGAGCATCAATAAACTTTGGATGTAAAATAATTTTCTTTAGTCATCTCCCACAGTTATTATTATTAGAGTGCCCTATTGGAAGAGGCTACACTAACACCACACACACACACACACACAGTGGTACAGTTAGTTATTCTCTTTTTTTCTCATCACATCGCAGATTGGAAAGGCATTTATTTTCATCAAAACATAAACTTTTCACAATTAAGTGGCATCCATTTGATAAACTTGAAAATACACTCATTTGCAATTAGTAGCTATTATTATGGCATACTTTTTAAATAATTTTTCTTACTACAATACTGAGGTGCAAGTATCTGACACTATTTCCACTAGGTATAAATAGCATCTAACTACTGCAAAAAGTTATTTTTTATATATATAATATATGGATATTTTCACTTAGTGTAAATACCATTTTGCTAAAAATACTCCTATTTTCACTTAGTGCAAATAGTCACTGCCTTATTATTATGCCTTTTGGCTTGTAACTTTTCTGACTGCCATAGGTGGTCTATAGTTTCACCCTTAACTATAAAGATACATTTTCCTATCAGCTAAAGTAGCCTGTATACATTATAAATGATCGTCGAACCCCTGTCTAATTTTAGTGTGTGTCACGGAGCCACAAGCACCAGTCCAAGAAATCGGGAAAGATGGCACAGTATGGACTGTTCTCAAATCTGGTGAAGGCACTGGGAGACATCAAGCCCAAAATATTCTCAGTGAGTCCGCTGGCCCCACACCACACGCAAGGCGCAACATCCAAGATAAGATGACAGCTTTTATGTGCTTGTGTGATCGAGGGATGTTGCAGCACATCCGAGAGTGCACAGTGGCTGAAGCCTGCAGAGCCACTGAGGACACAGCCTGGGATATGTCCCTTGCTGAGCTAAAGGCATTCATTGCACTACTTTATGTCAGGGGTGCATACTGTGGGAAAAACATTGACATTGAAAGTTTTTGGTCTGAGGAATGGGGCAACATGTTCTTCATTTCCACAATGTCAAGGAACCGGTTTAGGGAAATCATGCGCTACCTGCGCTTTGATCGGAAGGAACCCTGGCGATGCCGTTTGACCACTGACAAGTTTGCACTCATGGCTGAGGTGTGGCAGAAATTCACACAGAACTGCATTGCATGCTACCGACCAGGGCCAGACATTACTGTTGATGAGAAACTGTTCCCCACAAAGGCAAGATGCAGATTCACACAGTACATGCCCAACACGCCAGATAAATTTGGAATCAAATTTTGTCTGGCAGCAGATGTTGATTCCAAATACATGTTGAACGGCTTTCCATACCTGGGCAAAGATGACACCAGACCAGCCACACAATGCCTTGGTGAGAGTGTGGTGTTGAAGCTGGTGGATCCATTTGTTAGTAAGGGAAGGAATGTCACCACCGATAATTTCTTCACCTCCATCCTGCTTGCCAACTCGCTTCTCCGCAAAAATACAAGCATGGTGGGGACCATCAACAAAAATAAGCGGGGGCTTCCACCTTCTGGTGCTGAAAAGTGATAAAATCACACTGTTTATCAGTGTAAGCCCCGAAGAAATGTCACCATCCTGAGCACTCAACACCAACATGTAGCCATCTCCACAGACAACAAGAGGAAGCCTGAGACGGTGACCTACTACAACAGAACCAAAGTTGGGTTGATGTGCTCGACCAGATGGCTCGCCAATACTCAGTCAAAGGTTATTATTATTATTACATTGTCGTAGTAGTATTATAATGGACTAAATAATGCCATAATGTTCACTCTTCCTCTCTGTCGCTCTCTTTTACCCCCTTTCCACCAGCACGAACCGGGTGCTAGTTCAGAGCTAGTGCTAGTGCCAGTTCGGAGTTGGTTCAACTGATGAGTCTTCTAAGAACCGGTTTGCCTTTCCACGGGCTAGAGAGCAACACAGAGCCAGGTCTTACGTCACTGTATACATCTCATATTTCACACAGCAAAGCTAGCGCCGCAGCGCGAAACACACCAAGCTTGTTCGAGATGCATCGGCTTCTCGCATAGCGATCGGCGCATGACATCAAAGCTCCGCGAGAACGATCCAAAAGCACAAGGAGTCGTACGCTCTACAAACGCTCCCGTGGATCCGCAGCACCCGCCGAATCGGTCCGCGCTGCTCCGATGCATCTCGAACAAGCCTTCTATCAACAATCGCGGATGTTTCACTACTGTTGTTGCTCATGGCTTTGCGAACCTACATCGGCATCCAAACACGGCTCGCCGTAATTTGTATATAGACGGAGATTACGATTGAGCTGCTATTAGCTCGATTAGCTGCTATTTCAAAAATGGTGTTTCTTGTTGGTTATGGTAACCCCGCCCCTAGCCCCTGACGCAAGCGGTTCTTACTTCTAGCCCAGCAATGTTTTGGTGCTACTTACGAACCACTTTTCCTGGTTCGGAGCTGGTGCTTTGTGTGTCGAAAGACAAAGAACTGATTTGAAACTAGGCTCTGGCTCCGAACCAGCACTCAAACTGCCTTGGTGGAAAAGGGGTATTTGTGTCTGTCTCAAGGTGGCACCCATAGGTGGCCCGTTGCTGTATTTTACAACTTGCTGGATCTTGCTGCTATTAATGCCTGTGTGCTTTACCGGAGCTGCATAGAGAACAACATCCCCAGAAGGGACTTCATGCTTCAGCTGGCCCAGGAGCTGCGTGCTGAGTGGATGGCATCCAAAGTGGCACCGCACGTGAACATGCCCCTGGACACTGCAGATCAGCTGAGGAGAATGACGTGCATGGTGAAGGCACAATGCAAACAGAACAAAACGTTTGCCAAGTGCCTGAAGTGTCGGAATGCTGTCTGTGGGAAATGCACAGTCAAAGTAATGAATGTTTGCCCAAACTGTGTTTGAGCAACCTGTAGACCTACTGTAAATAGTCTCACAACACATGTTCAAATGAAGATGTTTTAGCCTACTCATAAATGTCCAAACTTCTGATTAATTATTTATTATTTATTTAATTATTTATTATTTATTAATAATTAATAACTATTTGTTTGTTTTGTCATTTCTATCTTTTATTGTTCGCTACTGTGTTGCTATTTATCCTAGTCTACCCGTTTCCTGGCAAAAAAAGAAAAAGAAAAATCCAATCTATGATGTACTGAATAAAACCATTTTTTGATTACCTGAAGTTTACTGGTGTTGTTCTCTTATTCAAATTATAAATCATAAAACGAAACAAATTAATAATTAATTAGGTGAAGCAGTTTGCATGAATTTGCCATCGCATCATCCTATGCAGTGTGCTTGAATTATTATTGTTCATTATTGTCTATAGGCTATTTTAGACATTTAAATAACATGGGTTATCTTAATATATGATTAATTATAATATTACACCACCCAAATATGTATTTACTTCCATCTAATTCTCGTTGTCAGCGCAGACATATTTAGCTTATATTGACCTTTATGAAAAGCATAAAAAAAGCCTTGAACATAAAACAACAGGACAAAAATATAGTTGATGACTAGACATAATCATTTCATGACTTTA
This sequence comes from Megalobrama amblycephala, assembly GCF_018812025.1. Lineage (NCBI taxonomy): Eukaryota > Metazoa > Chordata > Actinopteri > Cypriniformes > Xenocyprididae > Megalobrama > Megalobrama amblycephala. The sequence goes on from NC_063044.1 coordinate 20,487,929, forward strand.
GACACTTTTTTGTGAAGACAGTGACATAATACAGTGAAATAATATGTTCTTTAGTCATATAAAAACAGGTGTTATGTGCGTGGGTAAAATTTACCCGCATGGCGGTTTTAGGTATACAGCGACCCCCGGCGGTTCTAGTGTTAACAGTACATTAGCAACATGCTAACGAAACATTTACAAAGACAATGTACAAATATCACTTAAAATATCATGTAATCATGGATCATGTCAGTTATTATTGCTCCATCTGCCATTTTTCGCTGTTGTCCTTGCTTGCTTACCTGCATAAAGTCTGTTGATTCAGCTGTACACAGATCCAGACTTGTGTAATGCCATGATCATGGGCTGGCATATGCAAATATTGGGGGTGTACATATTAATGATCCTGACTGTTACGTAACTGTTATGTTGAGATTCGCCTGTTCTTCGGAGGTCTTTTAAACAAATGAGATTTATATAAGAAGGAGGAAACAATGGAGTTTGAGACTCACTGTATGTCATTTCCATGTACTGAACGCTTGTTATTCAACTATGCCAAGGTAAATTAAATTTTCAATTCTATGGCACCTTTAATGACAAATTTCATTTTTGGGTGAACTAACCCTTTAATGGTTATTTCTCTGAAGCAATAGTCACTCTGAATGATGAACAAACTGAAATGATTTACTCTGCCCATCAGCCTGGAAAAAAAATGGTGGCACTCAATATTACATTAAACAACTCACAAATCACAGTTTGATGTTAGTTGACGTTTGTGCTACCATATTACCATGTTTTTCCTAGAGTGTGTATGGAGGAGTTGATTATTTTACATTTCAGTCTTTTTTAAAGACCCCCCCCCAAGATTTTCAATTATGATATGAAGATGAATAAAAGTCTTCCTGTTTGAAATGACATGAGGGTGAGTAACTGATGACAATTTTCATTTTTGGGTTAACCCATTAACATTTGTGTTGCATGGACTACTTTTACACCAATGATATCATCCTGTTCAGCCCTTCAATAGGTTCAAGTCTACTTACTTGTTCATCGCAGTCTTTTAGTATTGCAGCCATCTTGTTGCCACTGACACCACCCTTTGCTGCCTTAGCTCTGAAAAGATCCATAATCTGTGGAGTATGTTTATCCAGGGAGGAGTACAATGTCTGCTGCAGATTTCGATTTGTGATTCTGTGAAACTCTGCAAGTGCCTGCAACAATAAATAGAAAAAAAATAATCACATGAAAAGGCTGTTACAAATCATTCATCATTTACTCACCTTTGTGTGTTTACAAACCTAAATGAAATAAGTATGAAATATTTTGGGTGAACTAATCTTTTAAAGACAGCATTAAAACAAAATTAATTTGAACATACAAAAACCTTAAAGGGTTAGTTCACCCTAAAATGAAAATTCTGTCATTAATTACTCACCCTCATGTTGTTCCACACCCGTTAAGACTTTTTTTCATCTTCGGAAAACAAATGAAGATCTTTTTGATGACAGAATGCTGTCAAATTTCCTTGACTGTCTTTGTAACTACTAATTCACTGATCAAGAATCAAGTCAAGAATCAATAATCTTAAGGTTTAGTCCAAATTTTTTGAAGAGAATCGATTGCTTGTTATGATGAAAATACTTAATTTATACTTTTACTGGCATGTTGATCAGCAAACATAAGCAGAAGCTCAACTGAATGTGAATAATGCACAAGATTCAACCTTTTCTGGGAGCTCAAACATGCTGCATAACCAATGAGGTTCATTCTCATGTATTAAGCAGCACGTTTGTGCTTCCGGAAAAGGTTGAATCTTGTGCGTTATTCAAATTAGGTTTAGCATCTAATCAATGTTTAAATGTGAGTAAAAGTCTAAATTAAATCTTTTTATCATAACAAGCAATTGATTCTCTTCAGAAAATTTGGACTAAACTACTTGAGTAATATGGATTATTTTTTCAATCTCATTATGAAGTTTTTGAAGCGTCAAAATGGTAGTTACAAAGGCAGTCAATGGAAGAAAATCTGACCTTGATCTTAACATGAACTAAAGTATTACGGGTTTGGAACGACATGAGGGTGAGTAGTTAATCACTATTTTCATTTGGGGGTGATCTAACCCTTTAAGATGCCAAAAATTTCTCTTTGAGAAGTAAACAAACGATTTATTAAAGCATCACTTACTTGAGCTTCGCGAAAAAAAGCTGGCTGATGGACTGGACTGCACAATTTCTTTTCGTCTCAGCACAAATGTTTGTTGCATGTGTCGATTTATCATCATGACATCTTGGTCCTTCTTTTTAAGGTCATCCATCATTTTTAGACGTAAATCTTCGTTCATCTGACCCATAAGGAAAGTTAGGGAGGAAGTTGACTTCTGCTCGTCTAGGGCATTTAATATTTGCACAACTATGTTCTGCATCTGGATTGCTCCTGCTTCTTTTACACCCATTGATGTCAACTTCTTGCATTCCTGATCGCGAAGTTTGCTTCTATAGTTATCCATTTTGAACTTCAAGGACACTTTCCAGCCATCAAAACCAGTTCTTGAGCTATTTTCCTTCAAACGGGTGTTTCTTCACCAGGGCTTCAGCTGCTTTGGCAAAGTCATTATCACTTGGGTATGCCTTGAAGCTGTAAATTGTATCAATCATTCTCTCAAGTATGTTATGTTTTTGATCCCTTGTCAATTTAAGATGCTTTCCTTCTTTAACATTGTTACGTGGCTGTGTAGTTTGTTTTAAAGACCCATAGGTGGAGCTCTGGATTGGTGGAAGCACGATGACGTCACTGGGTTTCCGGCATAAAAAGCGTGGATGGCGTCAATGGACTCTCTCTCTCGCTGGTGTCTCTCTCTGCGTTCTCCCCTCGATGCGGTCCCGTTGAACACCCATCGTCCGCTCTCATGGGGCGCTTAGTCTGTGTTTTGTTGTAGTTTAGTTTGTTTTCTTGATTTGTCATTGTTTTGTTCGATATGTTTTCTTTATATGGTTAATGTTTAATTTTAACAGTAACGGGTAGTGGATTTGTTTAAACAGGTCACTGTTTAATAATGTAGTAAGTATAGTGAAGGAAGCAGAGGCCCGGAAGACTCACTCCTTTTGCTTTATCGGAAGCTAGGTAAGAACTGTTGGTGAGAATAGCCAGGCAGGCGTTCTTTGTTCCTTTGGCTGTTTTTTTCCCTACCTGTTTACTGTTAATTCCTTTGTTAATGTTTTGTCTAATTTTGTTTGCAACTTTATTTATGAATTGTTTATTCCTTCTTTTTATTATAATTAAACGAGGGCGATTTATTGTCCTGAAAATTGACAATCGGTGTCCGTGGCTCTTGCATGTGTGCGGTCCATGTCCTCATTGAGTTATTATTTTTAAACGAGCTGTTAACTCGGACATGGGCCGTAACAAACATATTCAGAACTGCCCTCTCTCAAGGCAAACTCAATGTCATAAGAAACTGTCTACAGCCAACGCTGTCTCGTCTGTGTCAGTAGAATGGACATCTAGCTCAAGTGTTTTGATGAGCTTCACAGTTGCTTTGGAGGGAAGTTCATCAATGTTCTCGAGATCACATAATGTATTTCCGAAATCAGGATCTTCAAACTGTACACTGTCAGAAAAAAAGGTACAGTGCAGGTAAAATTTTGTTCGGTACAAAACTCATTTAAAGGTCCACAATTGGTCCTTAGGGTACAAATATGTACCCAAAATGGCTTATAAAGGTACAACATTTTAGGTTTAGATGTGAAAGGTCCATTTTTGTGCCTTTCAAAACGTTTTTCAGTTAAGCTCCAACAAGAATACCTTATGTCTGTTTCTTTATTAATTAAATGTATGTCAGCTCATAATAACAGCAAGACAACATATTAAGTAGTTTTAAATGTTAAAACTAAAATGTTGAGATGTTTTGTAGGACTATATATTAGCTATGTAAATACTTAACCATCACTTCATGTAGCCTATCCTGTCTGTAAAATAAAATAAATGTTATTTCCAAACACATTAATGATTCTATTAAATTAAATATATTTATAATAATTGTTCATGTTTGTTGTAATGTAGTATTTTTTTTTTTCAACGTTACGATTGTTGTCGCTTTAAGAATTTCCCGCTCTGCTTGAGTCGTTCTTCAGTCTGCGCGCGCGGTCCTGTCCTGACAGAACTTCAGAACACGATTTCGTCGAGCATTTTTTGGACACATTTTTCAGGTAAATGCGAGATAATGTTATATAATCATATTTCTTCACGTATTGTGCTATGTTGTGTTGATTTTGTCTAATTCGATGTTCCCCTGCTTAAAGCCTGCGTAAAGTTAATGCGTCAGACGTCAGACTGGCTGTTGTACGACGGATTTGGGAAGCGCCTTCAAAAGTTCAGAATGGAGTTGGGAAAAATGAATACCACACAATTAATAAAGGAGCTTATGCAGTTTGGCATCGAAATCACTGATGAGGAGAGAAAAAAATTTGAGGGTGAGTATGATTATTATCACATGTTGAGATGTTTTAAGAAAATCTAACTTAGCGCTTTTCTCGAGGATTCTTCTCGAGGATAGCAGCCTTCATCAATATAGACTATAAACTTTCATACCTTTGCCTCGCATACCATATTTATTTGATAAAAACTGTGGCCGACACTATATATTGGCAGGGCTAGCCATTGTAATTAGTGGTTATCTCAGTTTTTTACATTTTGAGACTAAAAATATCCTGCCTGTGAGTGCGTCATTTTGTTAGGCCGCACGAGACTTCCCCGACGCAGAGCTCATTTCCCAGTAAATTCAGCAAATAATAGGCTAGTTTAATGTTTGAGGTCATGAATATGAGCCCATTCGCGATCTCAAACATATTCTCAAAACTATATAATTTTCAATATCTTCAAAATCAATATTTCGATCGCTAACAGCTTCACCAGATCCATCCAGTAACAGTTACAGTCATATTTGATTGCGTCCAGTACTTGCTCTGCAGAAAATCGCTGAACCATTTCATGTTTTTCTTATTATTTCGTTTTTTGTCTGAATGAGTCGTCACTTCCTCATTGTGTATCAGACATTGCCACCTTGTGGAATAAAGGTGAATTGCACTTATTCCGTCATCTAAGATTCAATTATTGTTGTGCAGAAAAAATATACCTACACTCATACACACCTCGGGTCGTTTGCGACCCTATACAATTTTTACAAAAAATGAATACAAAAATTGTTGATTTTTTTCTTGTTATATTCTTTATAATGAATTGATTGAGGAATACCAAGAAGGTTGATGTCTAACTTTAAAAAATGAATGAGGAGGAGGGTAGTGAATGACGTCTCCGGTCACTAAAGACCCGAGGTATGCATTTAAGGGTTAAAGCAGTTGCATGATTATGCAGCAGACATTATACAGCTCAGTGTCTTCATGCAGTTAATTAATAAACCATCGGTTTATTATATCGGCCTTTTTCATGCTATAGTCCCTTTCAAACTTTGTTGGTGCAACACTTTGTGTCATACTAAAGCAGCAGAACACTCTTGTGAAGCTACTGCGAGGTCTTGCAGAATGATTACGACGACTTGAAGATCTTCTGCTGGCTTCTGCTCCATAGCTTGTGAAAAGTCGATTTACTTCAACTGAGCTGCGCGATGCGACAAATGCCTCGTTCTTAATGTGTCATAGTATTGGCATAACATCATATGTGAACATAAACATTCGCATACAGACAAACAACAACTTTTTAAAGGGCTAAGCAACTTTTCTTGCTGTCCACTGCGTTAAGCTCTTGCATTCCAGACGGAGTGGCTGTTCGGTCTGGGACATTTGATTGAGAACCACTATCCACTTCATTGGCAAGTTGTCTTATATTATAAATATTAGCAATGTCAGCCATGGTACTTGCATGATGTTTTATGCACAATAACTGACGCGCAAGACATTAAAATGGCGCCACAAAACCAAATTAAAGCGGGATGAAGATTTGATCTCTCACTGTCCAACGACAGAGAGTGTTACAAGTGAGAGAGGGTTGGCTCTTCAAATTGAGGCGAAAGTTGATTGGTTGCTCCCACGTGTGTACTGTCCAATGGCATTTTACCACTCGATTGACAAATGGATAAAGAAAAAAGCATTTGCCAAATTATTTTTAAAAAGATTTACTAATGTACTTTTTATTGATCTACGTTTTAAAAAATGAATTAAATAACCCATTTCAAATTTTTCTTTATACATTCAAAAAAGATGTTTTAAATTTGTTGTTTTATTAAACTACATTTAAAAACAGGAATTAAATAAACAACTTTAAATATGTCTATTAATTTGCCCATATAAAAAGTGAAACATTTTTATGTTTGAATTATTAAATTAATTAAAGGTGCCAAAGAATTGAAAATTAAATTTACCTTTGCATAGTTGAATAACAAGAGTTCAGTACATGGAAATAACATACAGTGAGTCTCAAACACCATTGTTTCCTCCTTCTTATGTAAATTTGATTTGTGCAAAAGACCTCTGAAGAACAGGCGAATCTCAACATAACACCGATTGTGACGCAACAGTCGGGATCATTAATATGTACGCCCCCAATATTTGCATATGCAAATGACAAGCAAGAACAATAGCGAAAAATGGCAGATGGAGGAATAATAACTGTCATGATCCATGATATCATTATATTTTTAGTGATATTTGTGAATTGTATTTCTAAATGTTTCGTTAGCATGTTGCTAATGTACTGTTAAATGTGGTTAAAGTTAACATCATTTCTTAAGAGCCGTCGCTATTTTCATTTTTAAACACTTGCGGTCTGTATAATGCATAAACACAACTTCATTCTTTATAAGAACAACAGTGTGTAATGTTAGCTTTAGCCACGAAGCACTATCAAACTCATTCAGAATGAAATGTAAACATCCAAATAAATACCATACTTACATGATCTGATATGCTGCATGACAAACACTTTGTAAAGATCCATTTTGAGGTTTATATTAGCTGTGTGAACTTTGTTTATGCAATGTATATAGAGTCGAGAGCTCGGGGGCGGGGAGCGCGAGCATTTAAAAGGGATGCGCAGTGAATCAGCGCATATTTAATTACACCCCAAAATAGGCATTTAAAAAATAATAATAATAAATCTATGGGGTATTTTGAGCTGAAACTTCACAGGCACATTCAGGGGACACCTTAGACTTTTATTACATCTTGTGAAAAAGTGTTCTAGGGCACCTTTAATTTTTTCTCCCTCATTTACTGTTCATGGCTGTTTTTGCCCCATTGACTTCCATTATGACGACATTTTTTGATTGCAAAGCCATGACACCATATAATCATGCATTCTGATTGTTGGTGGTTTTCCCTGTTGGGAAGAGGTAAAATTTGTACCAGGTGGCACCATTAACACTTTAGATAGGCCTGTGCACTTTAGATAGTTTCTGGCTTTTATATGGAGTATAACAGCATATTATAGTGTGTGTGTGTGTGTGTGTGTGTGTGTGTGTGTGTGTGTGTGTGTGTGCGCGTGAGTGAGCGAGGGACAGTGAGTGAGTGAGTGAGCGAGTGAGGGAGGGAGGGACAGTGAGTGTGTGTGTGAGCAAGTGTGTGCGAGTGAGCGAGTGAGGGACAGTGTGTGTGTGTGTGTGTGTGTGTGTGTGTGTGTGTGTGCGCGCGCGCGAGTGAGGGACAGTGAGCGAGGGACAATGAGCGAGGGACAGTGTGTGTGTGCGAGTGAGTGAGTGAGCGAGGGACAGTGAGTGTGTGTGAGCGAGTGTGTGCGAGTGAGTGAGTGAGCGAGGGACAGTGTGTGTGTGTGTGTGTGTGTGTGTGTGTGTGTGCGAGTGAGTGAGTGAGCGAGGGACAGTGAGTGTGTGTGAGCGAGTGTGTGCGAGTGAGTGAGTGAGCGAGGGACAGTGTGTGTGTGTGTGTGTGTGTGTGTGTGTGTGTGTGCGAGTGAGTGAGTGAGCGAGGGACAGTGAGTGTGTGTGCGCGAGTTATGTTTGCGAGTGAATGTGTGCGTGTGACGGCACGCGACATGGTGTGTGTGTGCGGAAAGCAACGTATAGTCTGACATGTTTCTTGTCCACACATGACAAGATTTTAGTAGTCAAAATCGTGTAAGCGAGGGACAGTGTGTGTGTGCGATGAGTGAGTGAGTGAGCACAGTGAGTGTGTGTAGCGAGTGTGTGCGAGTGAGTGAGTGAGCTTAACAGACACAAAAATCTTGTAATATGAACCAGGCATTTATTGTGTGTGTGTGAGCACCGTGTCAGGCTGTCTGTTGCGATGTGTTCATTGCGCGAGTTCATATCGCGATGACGATGAAAAATCGATGTATCGTTCAACCAGTGAGTGTGTGTGTGTGAGCTAATTGTGACTGAAAAAACTCTTTACAAATTATGCCATGTATATTATATTGTTAGGCTGTCTGTTGCGAAACCTTGGTTAAAAATTTAAAGAAACAATCTTACCCTCCAGCACACAATGAAGTGGGGAGGCCCATTTAGTTCTCTGAGTCTTGTAGAATGCGATTACTGCCTTTTCTCTCTCTTCAACATCTGAATGTAGGTCCATTGAGAAGCGAAGAGGTATCTCCAGCTGTTGCTCCCTCAAGATAACTCTTCTGAACAGTGTTGCTGCACTTGAAGCATTCATGATTCGCTTCCATTCTATGAAATATAAAATAAATACAAAAAAAATAAATAAACGTTAAACAGTCAAATACATTTCAGTGTGATATTAAAAATGTACAGAGCCTGATTACTATGTATTTGAGTGTATTAATCAGCGTGATTACAAGCAATTAACATCAAACAGAAGCTAAAGATGCAGGTCCTGTAAGAGGGACAGGACAGGTTAACATGACAATGACATTTAACAACTGACTTGTGGCAGCAAAAACAGAAAACTAAATATATCCTTGTGTTTGTGAGCTCTGTTAAAAGCTTATGCTCTTGACTGGCACCTGGGACAGTGGGATCAGCAAGAATAGTTGATGGTCCGGCCATGTCATTGACTACACCATTGGGTCTGGTGCTTTGTTCTGTAGTCCTGGAACCATGAGGCAAGAGATCAATTGTGCTTGAAGTCCCCTCTCTGGCATCATCTTCAAGTAATGGCATCAAGGTGTCTTCTGGAAATCTAAACATATTTAGATATACCATGAGAACCTCAATTGTAATTACAACTGTAAAAACATCACATTAGTGAAATGTAAGGCATGATGAATGCAAATTGATTAATACCCATCTCCACAAAAGCTGGCATGGTATGCAATATCCTCTCTGGGAAATTGTTTTTCACATATTGGGCATACTTCCTAAATACAGAAACAGAGAAATGTACAGATTTTTATTATTAATTTTGAGTAAAATACATAAAGTAAATACATAAAAAAACATTGTAATTACATCTCGAAAGACATTCAGAAGTTGGGTATATTGAAAAAAATGTAATACTCAACTGTAGTATTGACTTCTTTCTCTTCAATACTGACAATTTCAGGCTCATCACTGCTCTGTGAATTGGGAAACAAAATTCATTTTAGGTAGAAGGTTTGGGTTTGGAACTGACAAAAAAAGATTCTGAAGTGGAATTTGAAAGGTAATGAACCACACTTCATTCTGTAACATACTGAATAATGTAAGTGTTACTTACAATTTCAGCATTACAAGATTTGATGTGCAGAGCCAGGAACTGTAAAGGCATAACAACTCCACAGTTTTTGCATGAGGACTTTGGCATTTTGGAAAATTCTGGAGCATTGTGGGGGAGGGGGCTTGCATCTAGCTCCTCTTGTAGTGGGACAATGTACAGAATTAGTTTGCCATTATTTGTGACCGTTTTAAGGAGTCGTCCAGTGTAGCCCTCAGACTCTGTAGCGACAACACTCAATTTTCTCTGTCCTTGACCACCTAAATACAAAAAGCAAATACATAATAACTTACTTTACTGTTTTTACAACTATGAGATGCCAAATAACATTGCTTTACTAATAAAGTATTTACTATACAAGATAAATACTATTAAAAAACAGTATCAAACACAAACCACAATAACTGTTTAAACTTGCAGATAAAACACTGGGGAGACTATGCTTCATGTCCAAAACTGGTTGCTCTAAAGCATGACTTCATTCATTCATTCAGTGGGTTAAAACAAAGACTATAGAACAATACAAGACGTGTCACTCGTATTGTTTTGAATGGGAGAAAGTGTAACGCGCAATATGGCGGAATAAGTCCCGCCTTCTAAATAAGAGCCAATCGCCAACTGGTAAAGTCATCGCGTCACTGCAGCGGCCATTAGAAGCTCCGGTTTCTATAGAAACAGTCAGATGTGCGCCTCCGAAACATGGCAGAAGAGATGCGCATTTAGGTCTGCGCATGCGCATTAGCTTGATCCAGCCTGAAAAATACCGTTTTTTGTCATGATTCGAGCGTTTGGATAAAACATTTATAAGACAGTTGTTGTCAGATTTGATTGGTGATTTCAAATATGAAATTTAATCGTAAGGTTAGCGAACAGTTTTGGAAAATGTGATGTTTCCCCATTCAAAGAGATCTGCATGATGCCCAGGATGCCCGAGAGGCGTTTCAAAGATGGCCGCCGAGTGAAATGACTTGTCTTAAAGGGGCTTTGGTTAAAAGCTCCAGCAGGTTTCCTTATCCTACACTCACTATACCTGACCTGTTGATTTATAACATAGCCAGCCTCCGGACAACTGCTTCAACTTGGGGTACTGCTCTTCAAGTTGACAGACAATCTAAACAAAGATTTCACATGAAAAGCAGTGATGCTTAGTGTTAGAGTAAATTTTATTAAATATGCAACTGCACTTAAACTGTTGTATGAATCACTCAAAAGGTTTGTATATATAGTGAAAAACAGTGCCCTTACTTTATCAAAGCAAGAATTACCCAACTATTACCCAACTACTTTTACACTGTTTAAGCGAACTACACCATGAAGATTTCATTCATCCATTTCAGAATTAAGTTGCCTGTGTTATGAAGCAATGTGTCATGCATTTGTCCCTGTCAATTAAACAATTAAATTTGTTCCTTTACTTTAAGTATTTTAACACATTATACTACTACTACTTCCAGCACTGCCTCAAGTACTGAGATCCTTTGTGCTACAACTTGTTCCAGATCTACTTCAAGTACTTATCTACTACATAAAATATTGCTTAAAATACCTCTACTATCTACTTTTTTTTTTAAGTTGCAGCAAGCACAGACTTTTCTTGTTTTCCTTTTTTCTCACACCTTGGCATGGTATGACTTGAAACTAAACTTTTTATGTACCTTGGATCTGCATTAACAACAACATTAGAATATACTTGTATGTGTACAAGTTTTGTCACAAGTCCCATGCAAGCAGTGGTTCTATTTACATATTTGAAAATTCATAATCCAGAATTTCTAAATGAGGAAGAAAGAGTAGATGTGCTTCCAGACCCTTTTCAGAGGTTTTTAGAACACTGTATGTGGGAAAACCACGTAAAACAAATATTAACCACAGCAGAATTTTAGCAGAGTGTAGGGGGTCTTTAAAAAGGTTATAATGAAGCAATAACCATTTAACTGAAAGAGTGATTAGCAAATTGCAAATTGATGTTAGAATAGAGGAGTTAAACACTTGTGATGCAACAAAAACACATCAAATCTAGATTACCTCCTCATGGCAAGCGTTATCAGCCACTGTCATGGTTCTTTTCCCCAAGCCTGCCTCGAGGAGTTTGATTTCTTCAGATGGCTTTGGTGTGCGATCAGTCGGACTAGACAGCACCAAAAACTGAAGCCTGACATATTTTATGGCTATCGCTGGAGATATTTTGGATAGAGCAGCAGGGCGTTTCTTGGAGCGAATCATTTCACGACGAAAATAACCTGGAAATGACCTGAAACAAAAAGGAAAAACACTGCAAACACAAGTTGTACACTGCATTTAGAAAATCAATGTATCCTTCAAATATATCATTACCCACTGAAGTGAAAGTCTGAGTCAAAGTATTTAAAGACCTAGTCTGTACAGCCATTGATGCTAGTGGGCAATAAACATAACCATATGTGCCATGGGACAAAAAATATATATTATATATATATAAAAATATCAAGTTATTTTGTGACAGCAATTAAAAGATTGTTGTTCAATGAAACCAGCATGTATCTGTACCAGTTATCTAGTTTTCTATCTATCTTTTTTTTTTTTTTTTTTTTTTTTTCTTCTCCATGTTCTGTGTTCTGGTATATGAAGAAAGTGTATTGTAACGTTATACACTGCAAGACCAAAGTCAGCATAGTAATCAGTCACAAAAAGAGTAATATGTATATGAAGAATTGCTATATAGTGTGGTGGCACCTACCTCTGCATTTCATTTTGGATCGTCGGCAGCTGACTTGTTCCAACTGATGTACTTGGGGTGTTGTGTCCATCAGACTGCAACCTTCGAGGTGGTTGCCCTCTTCCTCCTTGACCACTGCCTTCAGGTTGTTGCTGTCTTCTCGAAATCAATGATATTAGTGACTGTGCAGCATCAGCTATTGCAGTATATTCCTCCTGCAAGAATTGGAAATTTTAGAACATTGGATCTAGATAATGGAAGACGGAATATTACAAATCATGACAATGATATGCATCTACGCTGCCTTGCTATGGCCAATGCATTGTCTTTACTATCCCATCCAACCTATGTTGGCTGTGTTCGGAATCACTAACTAACCACTACAGGACTAGTGAACAATTTAGATGTAGTGACACCGGGGCACAAACCGGGGCACCTCTCGGGGAGAAGTGATGATGACCAAGGGAGACAGCAAGATTAACAAAAAGCATGGTGGAACTGTCGGTGGACAGAAAATATGGTGTTGTTTTTCGTCAGTGAAATATCAATGCAATGAAAAATTATATTAGCAATCACCTACTTGTTGCTCTGCTGTATGTGAAGTATTTTTCATATTCCTGTCATTCAGTATTGCCATTAGTGAAAGACCTAAAACAAATAATTCGTGGGAATTGTCTCTTGTCTGGTTGCTTTGACAATGTAGTTGTAAATACTAGTGCAAAATGCCTGTGCAAAATCAGTTTTTAAGTGTGTTTTAGTAATTGTTGGTTTGGTGTGTTTGAGTGCTCATTGTTACAATTACACAACAAAAGTTCAGTGACATTTTTTTTCAACAGTCACAGCAACTTCAACTGGCCATCATCTGGCTGATGGTGTAATGAAGTCGAACACAGAGCAGGTTTACCAGGCTTTGTGGAGCGGACTCATTATATTGGTCTCATGTATAACATTAACGTTAGATTACTAGCTGCTACATGCAATGCGACCAAAAGCTAATTTGGAATTAAATCAGCGGCTATTATTTCACCCCACGAAACCCAAATGAATGAAAATGAACATTTCACTATGGCATGTTGAGGGTTAACGTTAGGCATGGTCAGGAGGAGTGATGAATCTGCCCGGGAAAATTCACCATCTTTACTTTAAAGTTTCGAACACAGCCTCAGTTAGCTAGTGACTACAGAGTTGATCGCAAGCATGCTAATAAGTTCACAGGTATTAGCTAGCTTTTTAGTTAGCTAAAGTTAATGGTTACAACATGGTACTGTTAACAAAGTTTTTCACCTCTCTCCCAGCCATGGGCGCGGTTCTTTCAACGGCGGTTCTTGCAGCTCTAGACGGGACCGACATGTGGCCAGAGATCCTCTGTTTGCGTATCCTGTGCGCTTTCGTCATTGGCGGAGCAGTCGGTCAATCCCACCTTTCCAGTAAATACGACTTGTGATTGGACTGTACGTCAGCAGACAGCAAAGCATTGGCCAAGAGCAGAAGGCCCTCCCTCCAGGCTTTTTTTTTTAAGCTGCGAGGTTGCGAAGCTTCATTTTCGCTCAGTCTGTTTCAGAGATTCAGAGCAGAGCTGCGTGACAACGCTGTCACAAATCACGCGAGGCTCTGAAAAAATATTCTGCAATAGGAGTGCAAATGTAATGTAATGTAATACGTTTCGCCCTTTCGAACCTCAGTTTTCAGAGTTTCAAAACTTTTTTTCACCTAGTCGCACACCAGTTTTCAGATCACCATTTACAAGGTTTAAAATCTGGAAAACAAACAATACACTGGGAGAACACTGACAAATTCGAAACTCTGAAAAAATTATTGCACAACACCGTAAAAAAAGAGTGTTGCACTTCTGAAGAAGGAAAACTCAAAAACAAAATTATGTTTGCAGAGATTTTTTTTTTTTTTACCACATTGCAAGCCTGCAAAACTCTGTTTTCAGAGTTTCAAAACTTTTTTTCACACATTCACACACCAGTTTTCAGATCACCATTTACAAGGTTTCAAACCTGGAAAACAAACTAATACAGTGGGAGAACACTGACAAATTTGAAACTCTGAAAAATTCTTTGCGCAACATCGTAAAAAAGTGTTGCAGTTCTGAAGAAGGAAATCTCAAAAACAACATAATGTTTGCAGAGATATTTTTTATTTTTTTACATTTTGCAAGCTTGCAAATCTTATTTTTCGATATTGCAAAACTTTTTTTTGTAAGATTTTGAGTTTTTGAACACTTAGTTTCAACCTTTCAGAACTTTATTTTCTGTTTTGAATCATGGCAGGATATTAATCCCATAGCAAGCTAGTTGTAGCTGGTGCGCTGTCATCACTCCTCTTCGTTTGTTTTGTAAATCCAAACTGACTGAGGTTTGGCTGCTTTCTTTTTGACATTCTTATTAGTATCCACAGAGTGTTCCAAAAAACGAATAAAGTATGTTTTGAACTTGAAGTTAAGCTAACATTCAAATACCAACTCAGTGAGAAGCTTTTACTGTCTTTTAGCTTTAGTTTTTTTTTTCTTTTACTGTCTTTTACTGTCTATGGTGAGAAGTTCAAGTGGTGACGTAAACGTAGTAATTTCAGTGCAGCGCCGCCACGCATGGATGGTCACAGCAGGAGACACAGCGGAAAATAGTGTTCGGAAGTAGTAATGTAATGAGCGAATAAACACACAACATTGACACATTTTTAATATCATCATTTATTTCAGGAACCTTAATGTACAGAAAATCAAAATCTATATGCGACACAAAAAATGGACAGTGTTTTAGAGCTCCCCCTAAATGTCTCAAAGTAGGCTTTCAGGGGAGCCCAGGTCCTTTTCAGGGGAGCCGAGCTCCCCTTAGCTCCCCCGTAATTCGAACCCTGGTAATATCACTGCACCTGCCGCTCCCATGGTTACGGCTGCAGAATTCCTTGATTGTTAAGCTGGAGTGAAAAAATAGCTCCTAGTCATATCGGCCTAGAAAATCACAACTTCTGATTTTCAGGTGGTCTTAGTACACAATTTAAATACAGAAGAATCAAGTTTTCAATAGGAACAATATAGAAACTCATTTTTGAGTGAGATGCTACTGGTCTAATCCGATTCAATGATCTATGCTAAGCTATGCTAACAGTGGTACCTTCAGACCCGAAGATCGGCTGAATGGATTTGAAAACGATAAAACATAAATGTTTAACTTCAGGAGAAATGGAAAATGAGCCTATTGTTAAAAAAGAAAAAAAAAAAAAAGTGGAGTGTTCCTTAAGGATCAACAACTGTCCACTGTTTTGTGCTCAGTCATGCCTATATTTGGCTCTGGTACACTCTCAGAAAATAAAGTACATAATTGTACCTTTAGGGGTACAATGGGTTGTCACTGGGGCTGTACCCTCAAGGGTACAAATTTGTACCCTTGTGATTTGTACCTTAAGAGACCAGTTTTGTACCTTTGGTGACAATTTTGTACCTTTATTTAACAGTACAAAAATTGACCCTTCAAAAAGGGGACAAAATTGGCTTTGACAGCGTACAATCGTTGACTATAACGAGATATATATATATATATTTTACACACACACTGAATTAAAATCAGAATTTATTAAATCCTTTTCATTTTCAAATTTTACAACATTTAATTTTAAACACATTTTTAAACATTTCATATGAGTCCATCTTGCTGGGTGTTGAAAATTAACACTGAAGCAGTGTTAAAGTTAATGAGATAATTGACAATTAGTGGAGACACCTGATGTTAATAAGCAGAATCGTTGAAGGAAAGGGAGAAAAAAGGTCTTAATTAATGTTTTATGGAATGTTTAAAAAGTCACCATGAAAGAGGTCAGCATTTGCTTTAGTTGGGCTCTTGACTCTTTACCTTTTATTATTAATTGTTCTCTGGCTGCTCCAACTTTGTGTTTGTAAAGCACATTTGTTATGGTCAGAGAAATTAGGTGTGTTCAACATCGGCTGCGGCTGGATGTAACCGATCGGTGAGATTAGCCGCGTGCAGGTGGGGAGGAGCTGAAAACGGAGACGTGAAGTCGGACACGCTGTGGTTCCCGTAGTTTGCTGCATTTACGTCAGTCATGGCTGATCATGTGGCGTTTGCTTGCTTTTATCGCAGACAAGCTGGAAGCGATAGAAATTCCATTATTCTTGCATGAAATTGAGCACAACGAGCAACAAAGGTGAGTAAAGGTTTAATGTAAAAAGTATTCATTTCCGTACTTTAATAAACAATATACAATTATTGTTATAGTTTAATAGTTATTACCTAGAATCTGAAACCTGTACATCAAATAAAATACTGTGTGGCAAACCAAATTAAATGACCGAATTGTTTATAGCTTTACAATGTATTATTGATGTAATGAATTTAATCAAGAAACATAGCTTCTGTAATCAATAGTGGCTTGCTAGCCTGTTTGTTTAAATATAAAGAAATTCTAATTCTGTTTACACAAAGAAATAATGGGCTTTTATTACAATTTCAACACTCCTGAATACCCTTATTATTTTATTAAAATCCTACTTAAACATAAACCTTGAAATTAGATTTGTTAACTACCTGTGTTTTCAGTTCCACATATATAGCGAGTACAATTCCTCTTTCTGATATATAGAATGCTTCCAAAAATAATGAATTTTGTGGAGGATGTTGTCCCTCTCTACAGTCTCTCAAAATTTAGAGGTCATTTCAGGCTTTCCAAAGAACAAGTGGAGGTGTGTGTACTAGACAATATAAAATTCATTTACTTATTTCAAGTGTTAGCATGTTAAATTGATAACCTATTTTCTACCTTTGCAGGATGTCATTACCACCCTTGGTCCTGTTTATATGAATTTACAACAGACCAAACTGCCACTCATAAACAGTGTTCTTGCCTGCCTTTGGACGTTGGCCAATCAGGAGTCATATCGTGGGGTGGCAGATAGATTCAACATGTCAAAATCCACTCTTGCCAAGCATCTCCATTAGTTTTGTTGCTATGTTAATACATACATGGCCCACCACATTTCCTGGCCCAGAGGCCAAAGGCTGGAGATGTCGAAGTTAGGGTTTGATGCAGCAGGTTTCCCCAACACTGATGTGCAGTGGATGGGTGTCACATTCCTATAATGAGACCCCATTGTGATAATCCCCTAGCATACCTGAATAGGAAACAGTTTTATTCTGTAAATTTAACTGGGTTTTGTGACAGTCAGCGGCGCTTCTGTCATATCAGTGTGGGTCACCCTGGGAGTTGGCATGATGCCAGAGCATTTCGCTTCACAGAGGTTGGTTGTCTTCTTGAAGAAAATCCCCATTCCCTTGTCCCACAGGGAATGCACATAATTGGGGATTCTGCCTACCCTCTGTTGCCTCAACTTATGAGGCCTTATAGAGACAATGGCCACTTGTCTGCTAGGCAAAAACAATTTAATAGAAAGCTCAATACTGCTCGTGTGGTCATTGAGCATGCATTTGGCATTCTAAAATCTAAGTTTAGGAGGCTCAAGTGTCTGCAAATGAGAAGCATTTCAAATATCAGTTCAGCAGTCTCAGCATGCTGTATTTTGCATAATATTTGTTTAGAGGCCAGTGATGATGTTGTTGTGGTAGATGATGGTGTTGATGATGAACCACACCCCCAGCAACCCACAACACTCACGCCTGTCATTAGAGACCAGATTTGTGGTCAGATCTAAGTTGTACGTCTATACTGAACATGCAAACAACTGAAAAGAAGTATTTATCTGGATTAAACTTTGCCAGTATTTTTTTTTATATATATATATATATATATATATATATATACAGGTCCTTCTCAAAAAATTAGCATATTGTGATAAAAGTTCATTATTTTCCATAATGTAATGATAAAAATTAAACTTTCATATATTTTAGATTCATTGCACACCAACTGAAATATTTCAGGTCTTTTATTGTTTTAATACTGATGATTTTGGCATACAGCTCATGAAAACCCAAAATTCCTATCTCAAAAAATTAGCATATCATGAAAAGGTTCTCTAAACGAGCTATTAACCTAATCATCTGAATCAACTAATTAACTCTAAACACCTGCAAAAGATTCCTGAGGCTTTTAAAAACTCCCAGCCTGGTTCATTACTCAAAACCGCAATCATGGGTAAGACTGCCGACCAGAAGGCCATCATTGACACCCTCAAGCGAGAGGGTAAGACACAGAAAGAAATTTCTGAACGAATAGGCTGTTCCCAGAGTGCTGTATCAAGGCACCTCAGTGGGAAGTCTGTGGGAAGGAAAAAGTGTGGCAAAAAACGCTGCACAACGAGAAGAGGTGACCGGACCCTGAGGAAGATTGTGGAGAAGGACCGATTCCAGACCTTGGGGGACCTGCGGAAGCAGTGGACTGAGTCTGGAGTAGAAACATCCAGAGCCACCGTGCACAGGCGTGTGCAGGAAATGGGCTACAGGTGCCGCATTCCCCAGGTCAAGCCACTTTTGAACCAGAAACAGCGGCAGAAGCGCCTGACCTGGGCTACAGAGAAGCAGCACTGGACTGTTGCTCAGTTTTGCATGTCATTCGGAAATCAAGGTGCCAGAGTCTGGAGGAAGACTGGGGAGAAGGAAATGCCAAAATGCCTGAAGTCCAGTGTCAAGTACCCACAGTCAGTGATGGTCTGGGGTGCCATGTCAGCTGCTGGTGTTGGTCCACTGTGTTTTATCAAGGGCAGGGTCAATGCAGCTAGCTATCAGGAGATTTTGGAGCACTTCATGCTTCCATCTGCTGAAAAGCTTTATGGAGATGAAGATTTCGTTTTTCAGCACGACCTGGCACCTGCTCACAGTGCCAAAACCACTGGTAAATGGTTTACTGACCATGGTATTACTGTGCTCAATTGGCCTGCCAACTCTCCTGACCTGAACCCCATAGAGAATCTGTGGGATATTGTGAAGAGAAAGTTGAGAGACGCAAGACCCAACACTCTGGATGAGCTTAAGGCCGCTATCGAAGCATCCTGGGCCTCCATAACACCTCAGCAGTGCCACAGGCTGATTGCCTCCATGCCACGCCGCATTGAAGCAGTCATTTCTGCAAAAGGATTCCCGACCAAGTATTGAGTGCATAACTGAACATAATTATTTGAAGGTTGACTTTTTTTGTATTAAAAACACTTTTCTTTTATTGGTCGGATGAAATATGCTAATTTTTTGAGATAGGAATTTTGGGTTTTCATGAGCTGTATGCCAAAATCATCAGTATTAAAACAATAAAAGACCTGAAATATTTCAGTTGGTGTGCAATGAATCTAAAATATATGAAAGTTTAATTTTTATCATTACATTATGGAAATAATGAACTTTATCACAATATGCTAATTTTTTGAGAAGGACCTATATATATATATATATATATATATATATATATATATATATATGTGTGTGTGTATATATATATATAGATATATAGGCCTATAAAACCTAAAACAGGTATTGGTAAAGCATGGGGTCTTTTTGCCTTCCTCCTCCGCAACATTGTAATATGGAGAATCAAAAACCCGTCTCTAGAATCAATCAACATAACTTATGCCTGGTTCAGACTACACAATTTTTTTTGTCTGTTACGATAGTTACTGTGTCAGATTACGCGATTTTGACTCCAAAAATCTTGTCGTGTCCTGGACTTGAAACATGTCAGACTACACTTTGCTATGCGACCAATCGTCGCTTGTTGTCACCAGGGCCGAATTAAGACTACAAGGGGCCCCTGGGCTTTATTTCTTGAGGGGGCCCTTCATCCACCAGTACCATTACCACGAGGCTGAATCCAGCTTCTTATTCGCAGCTTCTTATTGACGCTATCCGGTCCACCTTAAAAGACGCGACGCTTCCGCGTTTGTAGCTTCTTATTCACGCGACAGTGCGGTTTTTCTCTTTTTCGTGCTTTTTAAGGTACTGTGTTGCTTTCTGAGTCTATTTTCAAAGAAAGTTCAGAGAGCCAAGATTTAAAAAGTGGTTTTGATGCCTTTTTCCATAGGCAAAGGATGATTTTTTTAGCTACCACCATTCCATATTGGACAGCTTTTTGAATTTGATGGCTGATGCCATGAAGAGAGTCAGACCAGCCGAAAACAGCAATTGCTGGGTCAGGAGAGAGATCACAAGAATATGCCTCAGAATAGAATCTAAAAATTTCGCTCCAAAACTCAAAAAGTTTCAGACAGAACCAAAAGAGATGTCCCAGAGAGCCCTCAGCGGATTCACATTTGTTACAGGTAGAGGAAATTGAAGGGTAAAATTTGTTAAGATTAACCCTAGAATAATGAAGCCTATGTACTACTGTATATGGAATTAGTTGGTGCACTGAATTAATAGAACATGTATTTATGACCTTGATAGACTCTAACCAGTCCTCGTCGGTTATCTGAATACCTAAATCCTTTCCCAAGGAATCTTTCAGATGTAAGGTAGATATGTTGAGATGACTAGTGAGGACAGCCATAAAACGGGAAATCAAATTAGGGGCATCAGGAGAGGCAGAAAGTAAATTATATATCTCATTTTCGTCTGTGAGTAGTTCAAAGTTTGAGAAAGATGTGCGAACATAATTTCTCAGCTGTAGGTATCTAAAAAAATGTGATGATGGAAGATCAAATTTCTCTTTGAGCTGGGAAAATGTGGCAAATTTACCGTCCATATATAAGTCTCTCACGGTGACCATTCCTTTACTGGACCAGACCGAAAATGTGGAGTCTGTGAGTGATGGCTTAAAGGCATGATTGCAAGCAATAGTACATGACAGAGCAGTAGATGGCAACTTAAACGCTTTCCGGATCTGACACCATATTTTAAAAGAGCTGCAAAGTATGAAGTTTGTGCTGGCCACTGTTATAGGTGGCGCAGGTGCCGCAAAAAGCAGAGAGGAAAGAGAGTGGTTTGTAACACTCTGTTCAATGGCAAGCCAAGATGGAATGTCACCTACAGGCCCTGCAAGGTGAGATTTTTCCCAATATGATAAGGCTCTGCAGTTTGCAGCCCAATAATAATGCTGGAAATTTGGAAGGCCTAATCCGCCCAGTGATCTTGGTTTACATACATGTAGTTTAGAAATACGGTGCGCTTTAAAGCCCCACACAAATGGCAATATAATCGAATCCAAGGCTTTAAAAAAACTTTTGGGCAGGGAAACTGGCAGGTTTTGAAAAAGGTACAGAAATCTGGGCAGTGTCACCATCTTGATTGCATTCACACGCCCTACCATGGACAGTGGGAAGGTCCTCCAACTTTCTATATTACGTTTCAAGCTCTCTAGCATAGTTAAGTAATTTAATTTATATATATCCTTTGCATTTTTTGGTACAGTGACCCCCAGATATTTAAAACTATCCACTGCAATTTTATAAGGTAGGTTTTGTATAAAGCCTGGGTCAATATTGTTCGTTATAGGCATAAATTCACTCTTTTGCCAATTTATAGAGTAACCAGAGAACTTTCCAAAAGTCTCCAACAAATCTAATAGGGGTGGGATAGACCGCTCTGGATTAACAAGGTAAAGAATAATGTCGTCAGCGTAGAGAGATATATGATGGTCTAATTGACCTATCTTGGGAGATAAGATAAGTGGGTTACTTCTTATAGCAGCCGTGAGGGGTTCTATAGCAATGGCAAAAAGCAGGGGTGAAAGTGGACACCCCTGCCTGGTGCCTAGTGCAGCGTGAATTGCGATGATTTATCGAAATTAGTGAGCACTGAGGCCCTGGGTTTAGCATAAAGGATTTTCACCCATAGAGAGAATGATTCTCCGAGGTTAAACTCTTGGAGCACTGAAATAATATAATTCCATTCGATTTGGTCGAATCCCTTTTCAGCGTCCAGAGATAAAATGGCAACATTCGAGAGAGAATCATGCTTAGAATATAGAATGTTCATTAAGCGTCTCACATTAAAAAAGGAAAAGCGCCCTGGGATGAAACCAGTCTGATCAGAATGAATAATTTTTGTTATACATTTATTTAATCTGTTCGCAAGAATCTTAGTGAAAATTTTAAGATCTGAATTCAGAAGGGCTATGGGGCGATATGATGATGGATCCGTTTCCTCTTTTCCTTTTTTAAGAATTAAAGAAATGTTGGCATCACACATTGATTGTGGAAATTCTTGACCATCAATAGAATGGTTGAATAATCTCAGTAACAGGGGAGCAAGTTTCTGAGAATATTTCTTGTAAAATTCAATTCCAAAGCTGTCGGGCCCAGGGGCTTTACCGCTGGGGAACGATGTGATGGCTTGAAATACTTCGTCTAAAGTTATTTCTGCATTAAGGGCGTCTCGTTCTGCATCATCTAATTTAGGGAGATGTAGTGATTGAAGGAAGCAAGAAAGGGCTGTAGGGGCAATGGAAGTCCGAGATTCATATAAAGCTTCATAAAATTCTTTGAAACACTCATTGATGTCTCTGGGGTTTGTCACTAGGGTCCCATCCTTTTTCCTAATTTGATGGATAGCTCTATTAGCTTGGATGCTTCTCAGCTGACGTGCGAGCAGCCTGTTCGGTTTGTCCCCTAGTTCAAACTGTTTTTGTTTTATTCTTAATAGCATATTATTGACTTGATTAGAAAGGATTGAATTATACTCTAGCTTTAATGTTGTGATCTCTTTGAGCACGTCGGGGTCCGCAGAATCTGCATGTAAGTTGATTAAGAGAAGATTCAATTACTGACAGGCGAGCTTTCCTTTGTTTTTTTAACCCGGATTCATATGCTATGATGTGTCCCCTCAATACTGCCTTAAGTGACTCCCACAGCATTGAATCAGACACATCCCCTGTATCATTGAACGCAAGATAGTCATCTAACCATTCTATGACACGCTGGGAAAAATGGGAGTCAAGAAGTATTGTAGGGTTGAATCGCCAGCTATAATTAGGCTTTATTTCAAAAAGGTCAAGAGAAATTGTCACCGCAGAATGGTCTGAAATTATTCTATTGTGGTGTTTCATTGCAGTTACACATGAGGCAACCTTAAAGTCGACCAGGAAAAAATCTATTCTAGAATATGAATTATGAACGTGGGAGAAAAAAGTATATTGTCTGTCAGACAGATGCTTTAACCTCCAAATATTAACTAAATCAAGTGAGTTCATTAATTCGTTTAGAGTGGTGGTGGAATTTGGAAGGTGACCGACAGAACGGACAGGAGTCCTGTCCAAAATGGGATCTAAAACCAGGTTAAAGTCACCACCAATTATTAGATGAGTGTTTGACAGATTGGGCAGGAGATTAAAAACTTTACGGAAGAAGGATGGGTCGTCATAATTTGGTCCATATATATTCAATAGCGTAATATGTACAGAAAAAATGAGACCAGAAACTATCACATATCGACCATTAGGATCACAAATAGTAGATGTATGCTTAAAAGGAATTGTTTTGCGGAATAAAATGGCCACTCCTCTGGCTCTACAAGAGAACGTATATTGAAACACCTGTGAAACCCAGTTGCATCTTAAGAGCCCTTGTTCATTATGTTTAATGTGTGTCTCTTGCAAAAAAATTATATCAGCAGAGATTGACTTCAAATAAGAAAAGACTTTGAATCTTTTAGCCCGGTTATTAACGCCTCGTACGTTCCAACTGGCTAGGGTAACATTACAGTCTGAAGATCTCATATTATATACCAATGTAAATGAACTTGAGTATTGTTGTAATGACTGTGTGGAACTGAAGTTATTACAGTAAACAGGACAAAACATATAACACTTAACACATGATCATGAAGAAAAAAAAAACAACCAACGTCTGTATGACTGCATGAACAGAAGCGTACTCACATTATCCAGGCTCCATTTGCATAGAGCAACTGCGAAAATTGTCTAAATCAAATGCGCGTGCATTAAAAAGTCAAGATGCGGCAGTGATTGTATTGGCAAATGTTTCGGCATCCGCGACTGAATCAAAGATTCTCTTTTCCGATCCGTAAGTGACGATAAGACGCGCGGGGAACAGCAGACCATATCTGACACCAGCATCCTTTAATTTCTTTTTAACTCCATCAAAGTTTCGGCGCTGCAACATTACTTCCGCTGTCAAATCAGGATATATGGAGATCCGCATACCTTCAAACTGTAATGCTGCGTTCACACCAAACGCGTCTGAGGCGTCTGATTTACATGTTAAGTCAATGTAAATGCGCGTCTAACGTTAGGTGCCCTGCGGCGCGAATCAAGCGTCTAGCACGGCGCGAATCGGCCGTTGACGCGCGAATGGCGCGGCGCGAATTGAGCGTTCACGCGGCTGACGCGCGAATTGAGCGTCTGACGCCCAAACGCCCGAGTTGAAAAATCTGAACTTTGGCGTAAATTCGCGGCGCGTTAACCAATCAGAGACTCTGCTTTGGTAGTAACGTGTTTATGATGTGATCAGTGGTGGAGACCAGAACAAAGATGTCGCTGTGTGTGGCCACCCTGAGCTCTATGATGTGTCATTATATTTTTTATCGAGACAGGAATAAAAAGGACCTTGCCTGGAAGAGAATAAGCTGGTTAGTTGTAAAACTTTTTGCATGATTTTAGCTGTTGATACTAGCCCACCTTCTAGCTAGCAAAAGTCGGCCGGCATAACCGAGTTAAATTGCCGCTACAGGTTTCCAACTGACGAGATGATGTGTTTATTCAGAGGATGTCACGGTTCATGAATCCGCTGTCTCATTCTGGTGTCTGTGTGTTCTGTAGTGTGTCACCTGATTGTTTGTGTGGGCGTCGCCACTGATTATCTGATCAGCGGCAGCTGGTTGCAATTACACCTGCCTATATAACGCCTTGTCTTTCGTCTCTTGTTTGTCAGATCGTTGTTTGGAGTCCTGGTGTTGTTGTCTCGTGTTTGCTCGTGTTGTTTGTTCCTTGGACTGGATTTCTCGTCGTTGTTTCCTGTTTCCTGTTTCCTCGTTTGGATTGTTCTCTGGATTTCACCCACGGATTACACGGCACTGTTTCACGGACGCACTTCACCAGTCACCATTCATCTGGACTCTCATCGCCCATCGAGGTCCCTGCGTCACCACTCTCCTGCTGTGTTCGTTGTGTTATCTGTGACTGACCATCTGTGTGTGAAGCTCTTAATAAAAGAGATTAACTTGCTATTGCATCCGTCATTATTTACGTGACAGAACGATCTGACCAACTATGGATGCAGCAAGCTCAGCAGCTTTGACGGAGTTCATCAACCACAGCATTTCTCGCATGGACCAACAGCAGGAGAGTATCTCTTCCACCGGACGCACTGTTCAAGCGCTGGTGACGCAGGTGTCTGAGCTCTCCCAGCAACTTCAACAGCTTCGAGCTCCCACTGCGCCACCCCCACCGCCGATTCCCCCAACGCCGCTGGAGCGGTGGGATCAGCCAGAACCACGCCTTCCTGTTCCTCAGACTTATGCCGGTGAGCCGAACTTTTGTAGAGCGTTCTTGAACAAGTGTTCCTTGCATTTCTCGTTGCAGCCACGCACCTTCGAGAGGGAGGAATCCAAGGTGGCTTTTGTGATCACGCTCCTGACAGGGAAGGCAGCATTGTGGGGAACGGCGGTGTGGGAGAACCAGGATCCATGCTGCGCCTCGTTCCAGGCACTCGCCGCCGAGATAAGGAGAGTGTTCGACCTTGCGGTGGCTGGCAAGGACGCTGCCCGACAACTCACCGAACTTAAGCAGGGTAACCGCACGGTCGCAGAATATTCCATCGAGTTTCGCACTCTCGCGGCGGAGTGCCGCTGGAACGAGGAGGCGCAGTGGGATGTGTTCCTGCATGGGTTGGCCGACCGTGTCCATCGAGAAATCTATGTCTTGGATCTTCCTCAGACACTCAACGGACTCATCGATCTCGCGCTGCGAGTGGATGCTCGACTTCAGAGGCTGGAACGTCTAGAATCTGCTAACGCTAAGCCTCATGGAGCGGAGGGCCGGTTGGCCAATACAGCGGACACGGTCGGCTCCTCTTTAGATCCCGAACCCATGCAGGTAGGGAGAGCTCGGCTTTCCCGGGAGGAGAGAGAAAGGCGGAGATCCCAAGGCTTATGCCTCTACTGCGGAGCATCAGGTCACTTCCTCAGGTCTTGCCCAGTAAAAGATCAAGCCCGGTAGTAAATCTGAGGCTACTATCGGGTGGGATCTCCGCCGAGAAGTCCTCACCATCCACCCTCCTCCCGGTAAGACTGAGATGGGCGACTCACAACATCACCTGTCAGGCACTCATCGACTACGGGGCTGAGGGGAACTTCATGGACACCAACTTTGCACAACTTAACAGTTTACCCATCATCCCACTCACCCGCCTGATCACTGTCGACGCACTCAATGGACAACGACTTCCCAGCATCTCTCACTCTACGGACTACGTTACTCTCATCTCCTCTGGCAATCACAATGAAGACATTCAGTTTCTCCTCATGGACTCACCTCAGGCACCTGTCGTTCTCAGACACCCCTGGCTCACCAAACACAACCCTCGGATTGACTGGCAGCAGCACACCATCACCGAGTGGAGCACTCTTTGTCACAGGTCTTGTCTGTTGTCTGCTTGTCCCACTGTGTCTGTTTCTGTGTTACAGGAGGAGGCGGTGGATTTGTCTAACGTGCCCGCAGAGTATCAAGACCTGAGGGAAGTGTTCAGTAAGTCCCGGGCTGCTTCTCTCCCTCCACATCGTCCCTATGACTGTGCCATAGATTTAGTACCCGGTAAGTCTCCGCCTAAAGGCAAACTATACTCTCTGTCTGCTCCCGAGAGGGAGGCCATGGAGAAATATATTTCTGATTCTCTTGCAGCGAAATTCATCCGCCCTTCCTCTTCTCCAGCGGGGGCGGGGTTCTTTTTTGTGGGGAAGAAGGATGGGTCTCTGCGACCTTGCATTGATTACCGAGGGCTGAACAACATCACGGTAAAAAATACTTATCCTTTGCCGTTGATGTCTTCAGCCTTTGAGAGGTTGCAGGGAGCATCCGTTTTCACTAAATTGGACTTAAGGAACGCTTATCATTTGGTTTGCATCAGGAAGGGGGATGAATGGAAGACCGCGTTTAACACCCCTAGAGGACACTTTGAATACTTGGTCATGCCCTTCAGGCTGTCCAACAGTCCAGCGGTCTTCCAGGCACTCGTCAATGACGTGTTGAGAGACATGGTCGATCAGTTCATTTATGTCTACCTGGATGACATATTGATATTTTCCTCGTCTCTCCAGGAACATGTTCAAGACACGTCAGACGAGTGCTTCAGCGTCTGTTAGAGAATGGGCTTTTTGTCAAGGCGGAGAAATGCGAGTTTCATGCACAGTCTGTTTCTTTTCTAGGGTACATCGTCTCGCCTGAGGGAGTTCGCATGGATCCTGACAAGGTTAAGGCTGTGGTGGATTGGCCAAGTCCAGATTCCCGTAAGGCCCTACAGAGGTTTCTGGGATTCGCCAATTTTTACCGGCGTTTTATTCGCAATTTCAGCCAACTAGCCGCGCCTCTGACCGCCTTGACCTCCCCCAGAACGACCTTCAGGTGGTCAGATGCAGCGGAAGCTGCATTTGCCAAACTGAAGAGTCGCTTCGTTTCGGCTCCCATTCTCATTGCCCCTGATCCTTTGCGTCAGTTCAGAAAGGATCTGTGCAGAAAGAGATGAAAGCCCCTCCCATGACGCGAATTCGCGTCTGAACACACTTTGTTTAGACGCGCGAATTGAGCGAATTTTACGCGCGTCTGAAGCGTCTGAC
This sequence comes from Megalobrama amblycephala, assembly GCF_018812025.1. Lineage (NCBI taxonomy): Eukaryota > Metazoa > Chordata > Actinopteri > Cypriniformes > Xenocyprididae > Megalobrama > Megalobrama amblycephala. The sequence goes on from NC_063044.1 coordinate 20,515,912, forward strand.
TTCAAAATGTTCAAGCGTCCAACTAGACGCGTCTGGCGCGAATTTGACGCCCCAGACGCGTTCGGTGTGAACGCAGCATAAGGGTGATTGTTGTCGGGACAGCCTCAGGATTAGTTCTTTCACGGGGTAGTGATGGATTCTTGCTATTAGCGTCCGGGGGCGTCCTCCTTTGGCTGGCAGAGGTCCAATCCAATGGGCGCGATCCACTTTTACCCCAGATGGAAAGTTTTGAGCTCACAAGAGAGCCGGAATCAGCTTTTCCACATATTCAGTGGGTTGATTGTTTTCAACTTTATCTTGTAGCCCTGTTATTTTTATATTTTGCCGGCGGGAGCGACCCTCCAGGCAGGGACGGACTGGGACTAAAAAATGGCCCTGGACTTTGACTAGGCCCGGCCCAAAGCAGTCGGCGCGCGGAAGCTCAACCTTAATAAACAAATGATGGAATGGATTTACAAAAAAAAAAAAAAAAAGGTTTTATTCCAAGATAGCATGGAATAGATTATATAATATATATATATATATATATATATATATATATATATATATATATATACAATATGTGTATATATATTATACAATCTATTCCATGCAGTTTTAAAATGAATTTATTACTTAATAATCTTAATTAATTTATGCAGTAATTAATCTTACTGCACAAATAATAATACCACATCTAAATGAAAATACACCATTACAAATGTAGCTTCTGTATTCAAAATTTTCAATGTTTCTTAATATTAGCTACTGCATGTGGTCAGTTATTTTGCGACATTTAGCGGCTTCAGTATCTAAATTCCGCTTTTTTTTTTCTCTCGCCTTCTCAGCCCCACCCTTTACTTTCCGTTTTTTACCCGCGGCCGCATTATGCATATTGTTTGATTGTTTCTATGCTTCTACTATCTAACGACAGGGTTCCTACGCGGTTTGGAAAAGTATGGAAAAGTATGGAATTTGATTTGAGTATTTTCCAGGTCTGGAAAAGTATGGAAAAAAGAAATCAGAGTATGGAAAAATATTTGTGTTTCCAGACTATTGCCTCTATTCAGTTTTCTAATTTATTATACCTGCAAATTAGTCACTTTGTGGCGAAATTTATTAGTTTTGAATCAAAATACATCATTTATGTGAATCGTTTAGATCCGAAGAGGTTTTTTTTTTCGGGGTGAGTGAGTGTGTGACACAAGATTCTCATAAGAATTGCAAATGGGCTACTTTCCCATAGACTGGAGTGAGTCACAATCTTTCTTGGCGCTCTGTGGCGTGATAGATCGCTGTAGCGCTCGTGAACCAGCCATCTCTTCGGCTTTACTAGTTACAACACAAAATGATTGAACATCTGAAGGTATATTGAAAGATACAGTACAACTTACCAAAATCTGTCATGTCACATGCAATCGATCAATCAGCGTTTCAACCGCAGAAAGGCATCAATAAAACAGCTTGTAAAAATGTCACATTTAGCCTTACCTCAGAAAAGCCTTTCAATGTCCAAAAACTCATCATTCAGCTACAAAAATGAACTTTGAGAGGAGCATTTTGCTAAATATATGCTCTATAGCAGCACTTCTCAAAGTCCGGACTCCGGTCCGGATCCGGACCCGGAGGGAATTCAATCCGGACCCGCCTCCATTTCGTATTTCAACAGCAGTAATTGTGTGTAAGGGATTAAAAATCTGGATTTCCTACTTTGATAAACGCATGTCAAAATCATTTGTTTAGTGTTTTATGTCTTTTTGGAGATGGTCCGAAATTAAAGCGAAGGCGAGATATTTAAAGTTTTCCTCCGTGATTCAGTTGCCATGACATCCAGTGAGCATATACTTTTGATGTAATTGGGCGCGAGTCGCGCGAGGCGACACTTAACACGCAGTAAGCGTTTGAATGGGTGTGGAGCAGTGGTTTTCAATCTGCGGCCCGTCACAAATGTAAATGCGGCCCGTGATATGCCGACCACAATAATAATAATAATAATAAATTAGCATACAATTTATTTTTGTTTTAAAATTTAAATTAAAGTGAATTTAAAAAATATAAATGAGCTATAATGCTTTATTTGTCATATAAAATAATTTTGGTGAGCATTTATTATTTTCAGACATCAGGCAATGTTGGCTAATGACGCAATCACTCAGTTAATGAAACAAACACAAGTGCGCGCTTAGATAGAATTCAAACAGTAGCCATTAATTTTGTAAATTTAAGCCTCAAAATGGTCAAATTTGTTATTAAAGGAGAAAAACTAAATGTGGAAGATAAAATGAAGGAACACATGCAAACAAGAAGAGTCGCAGCATCAGCAGTAAAGGTAAGAAGAATGGAAGAATCAGTTTGCTGTTAGGCCTAATGAGCGAGATGGGCAGCCTTGTTTGCCCTGTAGTAAAGTACTTGACAAGCAAAACCTACAATTTCAAAAGACTGAACTGTGAATTCAATGTGTTGGTTTGATGTATTTTAAATCAGTAAAAATAACCGCATTAGCCCACCCGCGGCTGGAATGAGCCCAACTCAGCGCGCGCTCGCGGATCCGATGCTGCGCGAGGGATTGCGACATGACAGAATGCTTGATGTCGTCAGAGATTGTAATTAGCCTACAGTGCGCTCAGTGTTGTTTGTAAAAAGAGCTGAGTAACATTTGCTTATTAAGACATTTATGTGATTGTTTGGTGACTATTGCGATGATGTTGAAGAGAGTCATAAAGTCATACAGAATTAAATAGCAACTTAAAGTGACATATACAGTTTGTGTGTTCATTGAGCATTACTGATACTTATTATAAAGCTAATGTCAGTAAGTTAGTTTTTATTTGTTATTTATTGTGTGCAACATCTAGATATAATAATAGTATTATCTGCTAATACCATAACATTAAATCTGATTGGTTTGCATTGGTGACGTCATATGTAAATTATATGCGGACCGTGAGACTTGCACTTGGACCATTGTGCGGCCCACTGGGAAAAAAGTTTGAGAACCACTGCTCTATAGGCTATTACATATTCATTGTATTTGTACTTAACATGTGCTTCGATATTGAATACATAAATCTGTTTTATGACAGCCACCATTTAAATGTTTAGGCCTACATAAAAAAAGAAAAATAATTGTCACTTTTATTATAACATTATTATAAAAACTTCCTTATGTGTAATTTAGCCTATATGTAAGTAACTTACAATCAATTTAACCTAATATTATAATGATGTACCAGCTGTGGTTCCCTGTATAGTTTACAGCATTAGTTGAGAGAGATTTATTTCTTTGAGGAAATTTGCCATGTACTGTACCTGATAGGCCCAAATTAATCAATACTGAATCAAAGGTAATCAAATCAAATCGCAAGCTTCTGAATCAAAATCACATTCAATTGTGAAATTTGTCAATGCTCAGCCCCGGTGCCAAAATGTTTTATTTTTATTTTTTTTTACTTGAAGCAAAAGTTGTTTTTTCCGTTTATGTTCTTTTCAGAGTGCACCAGAATGCTTCGTTTACATGTTAAAATCACAAAAATCTTCTCCTGGGGGAGGATGCCCCCAGACCCCCCTACAACTATCTACTTTCTACACATCACCTTTTTCACCTCTCTTCACTTTGCAAATATGTTTATAGAGTTAGGAATTTCTAAAATATTACGGAAACTGTCATACTTCGCTTGTGCTACTCGTAGGCTACTCTATAAAAATACTTTGATACAAACAACCAATGTCAAGAACAGAGCAAACACAGAGCAGGTGGATAAATCACAGAAGGATCTCTATAAAGGCAATGTATCGAATTAATAGACAAATTAAATATTTACGCCTATGTAGCGAGTGGTATGGTCGGAAAGGGAAACAAACTAAGTCATGCCAACTTGTTAAACGGAATATATTAGTACTTGTAGATTTTATCCCCAACAAAAGTCAGAGAAGAGAAGGGCCTAGACATGAATACTAAATACAAAATTTTATTTCAACAATCAAACACTAATTTAAAAATCACTAAAAGACTGTAGGACCCGGACTACAAACATGAAGCAGTGACATTTCCTCTCTCAAGATCCATTAATCAGTTCATGTGAGTACAGTGGTTCAATATTAATATTATAAAGTGGCGAGAATATTTTTGGTGTGCCAAAAAACATAGAAAAGGAGACCGAGGCTCACCAATGGCAGAAATCGAAAATTGAGTATGGAAAAGTATGGAATTTTGAAATGGAAAATGTGTAGGAACCCTGTAACGTCTTTGCTGTTGGTTTCTTCCTACTCTTCCACTTCTTCTTCTCCTTACTTGGCGGCCACGGCCAGTGCAGCTGACATCCAACCAACTTAAAGGCGCATTGCTGCCACCTACAGTACTGGAGTGTGAAAAAGATTAGAGGGGGGAAAAAAAACAGGTGATGACTGCATGCGTGGCGGGTGGTGGGCCGGCCCACCGGCCGTCCTGGAGTACCAGCCATTCTGTGATTCTCCAGATCACACAGATGGCCAGTCCGCCCCTGCTTCCAGGTCATCGATCTTAACGTGTAGGGCTTTATTGGCCGCAGCGATATCCTGGCAAAGAGTCTCTAGCACGGAGATGCGGCTCTCATGTTTGGTTCTAGCGCCCTCCAATTCGGAGATGCGGGAATTAGTTTCGAGGAGTGATGTTTGCATCTGTGATAAAGTATTTTCAATGGAGTTAAATCTGTCATTCATCGACTTATCCATAGCTTGGATCGATGCTTGGATAGCCGCCAAAATAGGGGATAAGGCGGCGGTCTCGTCGCTAGGAGTAGCACTAGCCACTTGTTCAGTCAGTGTTTGCTTCTCGACCAATTGCTCGTCCATGTTGGTCAATTGGTCCCCTTTTTTTGCTTTAGGTTTTGTCATCTTGACTTCAGGCTTGATAAGATATTGTTTTGTTTTGTTTATGATTTAAAAAAACGAATTTTCCGAGATTAGTGGAGGAGACTCTCCAAACTACGTCCACTCCATGCGGTGCTCTCGAGCGCCCCCCATTTTCAGACAATTTTACTGTAGCATTTTAAAGTTATGGACCCATGAATTTAACAAATGTGACAATACAGTTACAGGAGAAATTGCACTTTTGGCCCAATTGGAGGCGCTATATCTCAGCTGCCTTTGAGGGTGCGTTAAAAGTTGCACTAGAGCCTTATTCCCAATGTACTTGACTGTCACCATGCACATTTTCAGACATTTTTACTGTAGCATTTTAAAGTTATGGACCCATGAATTTGACAAATGTGACAATACAGTTACAGGAGAAATTGCACTATTAGCCCAATTGGAGGCGCTATATCTCAGCTGCCTTTAAGGGTGCGTTAAATGTTGCACTAGAGCCGTATTCCCAATGTACTTGACTGTTACCATGCACATTTTCAGACATTTTTACTGTAGCATTTTAAAGTTATGGACCCATGAATTTGACAAATGTGACAATACAGTTACAGGAGAAATTGCACTTTTGGCCCAATTGGAGGCGCTATATCTCAGCTGCCTTTGAGGGTGCGTTAAAAGTTGCACTAGAGCCTTATTCCCAATGGTCTTGACTGTCACCATGCACATTTTCAGACAATTTTACTGTAGCATTTTAAAGTTATGGACCCATGAATTTTACAAATGTGACAAAAGTTTCATGAGAAATTGCACTTTTGGACCAATTGGAGGCGCTATATCTCAGCTGCCTTTAAGGGTGTGTTAAATGCAGTGTTGGGGTAGTTACTCAAAAAATGTAATTAGTTACTAGTTACTAGTTACTTCTGTAAATTCTAATGAGATTACTTTACTAGTTACTGCATTTGAAAAGTAACTTCACTACTTATTACTTTACTTTACTTTTTCTTAAAGGGATAGTTCACCCAAAAATGAAAATTTGATGTTTATCTGCTTACCCCCAGCGCATCCAAGATGTAGGTGACTTTGTTTCTTCAGTAGAACACAAATGATGATTTTTAACTCCAACCGTTGCTGTCTGTCAGTCAAATAATGCCAGTGGACGGGAACTCGTACAATAAGAGTCTAAAACACTTCCATAGACAAATCCAAATGAAACCCTGCGGCTTATGACGACACACTGATGTCCTAAGACACGAAACGATCGGTTTGTGCGAGAAACCGAACAGTATTTATATCATTTTTTACCTCTAAAACACCACTATGTCCAACTGCATTCATCACTCCATTCGTGAGGTCTGATCGCGCTCTGACAACGGCAGTGATGTCTCGTGCATATACTTCAATGAGCGCGAGACATCACTGCCGTTGTCAGAGCGCGATCAGACATCACCAAGTGAATGCTGAAGGCAGTTGGACATAGTGGTGTATTAGAGGTAAAAAATGATATAAATACTGTTCGGTTTCTCGCACAAACCGATCGTTTCGTGTCTTAGGACATCAGTGTGTCGTCACGAGCCGCAGGGTTTAATTTGGATTTGTCTGTCGTGTTTTATTTACTCTTCTAGTCCAAGTTCCCGCTGACTTGCATTATACCACTGACAGACGGCAGCGGCTGGAGTTAAAAATCATCATTTGTGTTCTACTGAAGAAACAAAGTCACCTACATCTTGGATGCGCTGGGGGTAAGCAGATAAACATCAAATGTTCATTTTTGGGTGAACTATCCCTTTAATTTACCATGTAGATACATGGACAAACATCATAGCCCTATCATTACTTAACCTTTCTGCATAGAGTTTATTGTATAAATATTGAACCATATGAAAGAACAATAACCCAGTCTGCACAAAGAAATATGCCTCACCGTAAGCAACAGAAATATGGTGGGGTCATTTTAAAATGGTGTCAACACACAAGTTTCAAAACACAGGCTTTGAATCGCTAATTCAAAAGTGAAAGTATAATGCTCACGGCCGCACGGGCATTCATAACGGCACCGCGCCAGTGGACACACACGGTTATGAACGCCCGTGTATGCATTTTAATGATGGGTTCATTAATGATGAGTTTATTATTATTCTTAATAAAAAAAAAACCAACAACAAAACAATACAATCAATGACAAACTCGCTTAAATAGGCGTTCAGTCAAAGGTGAGGCAAAATGGGCAAAGTGAGGTGCGACTCTCGTTCAGCCCACTTTGAATTGAGCAGACGCGTTCAGTTCTGTAACTGAATGGTCACATGCAAAATAAAGAAATAAAATATTAAGTTTTGTTGCCAAATTTGGATTTTTTTTATTTGAATATTATTTAGTCTATTTGTTTGATTTGTAATGATTTAATTATAATTTAATTAATTGCTTGTCATACTTGCAATTCCCTTGCGAACCCCCGTTTGGGAAACCCTAACATTATTTACATTCATTCCTTGGCGACGCGTCATGCAGCCAAGCTACAGGTATCGCGTTTATTTTGTTTTTCCTTTTTTATTTAAAATATTCACAAACTTCTTAACTATATCATGAATTATATGATATTTTCCGATTGTCATATAGGCCTATGTTGAAGTGAATGTGTTTTGTTTAAACACCTTTATAATGATCATGTTAGTTGATAAAACAGGATCTGTCGGATTTATATTACATAAATTCATTTTCATTTTTCCCGAAATAAACGTAAGTGGCTGGTGAACTGGGATAAGAGAGTAAACTATGTTTCATACGCATTGTATCTGATAAATAAACAACTTTGTCAAATTATAATTTAAAGGATCGCAGCTTCATTATGAGTGTATGGAATCTGCATTTAACAAACTATGTCTTTTTTATATAGCCTAGTCCTCATTCAAACGTCTGAAACCTCAAATAAACATGTGGTTGAAAACTTAGTTGTGAAATATGAAAAGCACAGAGCGCGTCAATCTCTGGCTCGGCGCCAGCAGCGGGAAAGCAGGTTTGAATTTAGCGTATTGAACGTTCTCATCACACCGGTGTTATCGTACACGTTAAAAAAGTTAAAATCGATCGGGTGAAAGGGGACAAATTGAAACTGAGGGGGCACAAATCAGATCTGAGGGGGCTTTTTCTGCCGAAACCCCCTGTCTCCATCTCCATTTCCCCTCCAGCAGCTACGTCAAATCGATCTCTATGGCAACGGCACACATACAGGCACATGCATGCACGCACCACTTAAACAGACAGAACTTTATGCCTGGTTCAGACTACACGATTTTTTTGTCTGTTACGATAGTCACTGTGTCAGATTACACGATTTTGACTCCAAAAATCTTGTCGTGTCTTGGACTTGAAACATGTCAGACTACACGTTGCTACGCGACCAATCGTCGCTTGTTGTCACGACGCGCGTGAGAAACAAGAGCGTAAACAGTAACAATGACTGAAGCGGCGTGTTTTGTACTGGCTGTATTATGTGTAGAAAAGCGCAAAAAAAGAAAAAAACACCGAAAATGGACACGTTCCTGGCTTGCCGGAAGAGGACAGTATGGGCTGTCAATCCTCCAAAGAGAACTTGAGGTAAAATATCTTTCTTTTCATATTAAATATTTTGTTATTAGCCAGTAGTAAAAGCTTGCCACAACGTATTTATAAAAATCTATTAAGCTTACATTAAAGCAATATACAACTACAATGTTTTTTTAATGATCACCAATGTAATTTAACACTTCTAATGTACAGAAGTACAATTTGTTTGTTATGTACATTAGTCACATATAGGGTAAATTGAGCCTCTAACAAAAAAAATATCTCAGTTCAATGGTTTAATGCCTTTGATTGATTCATAACTCCATCATATGCTTAAAAAAAGTTAAACATTGCTTTAGATTAAAACAAAAAACAAAATTGACTTTCCAATATGTTTTTTTTCTTTTCTTCTTTACACTGTAGGACAGTGACAAAAAGGGTTTCCGTGATCTGCTCAGGATGGATGTGGAGGATTTCAGCTACTTGCTTGACAAAGTTACACCATTCATCCAAAGAAGGGACACAAAATTAAGAAGAGCCATCAGTGCAAGAATGCGCCTGTCACTAACACTAAGATTCCTTGCTACTGGTAAAAAGTACATTTTAAAAATCATATACCCCTAGCTTCACAGACAAGGCTTAAACTAGTGTCTGACTGAAATGCATGTTTGAGCCGTTTTTAACTGAAAGTAACTTGCACTGACTTATCTTAAAATGTCAATGCCATTGTTTTGTCTCAAGATGCACACCAGTAATGTTTTTACATTTAAGATTATAAAAGCTACTTAAATGTCCTAGTAAATGTAACGCCTAATCCTGGTTTAATCTAAACCGTCTGTGAAAGTAGGCCATGGTGTATTATACAAATTATACACATGCTCCCCTCCACAGGAGAGACGTTTAGATCTCTGAGCTTCCAGTACCGGATCGGTCGTAGTACTATCAGTGAGATAGTAATGGAGACGTGTCAAGCCTTGTATGACGTCTTAAAGGATGATCATTTAAAGGTAAGCCATTTGATGATCATTTAAAGGCAAGGCATTTATTTGATTTAAATAACAGACAGATGTACATTTCACAACAGTAGGTGGACACAGCCTTTACAGGTACTATATCAAAAACAACTGTTTTAACCACAGAGTCAAAACCAGAGTAGATAATGGATTTCTAAATTATATTAATTTTAATGATTTAAAAAAAAAAAAACATTTTATGACTTTTGTAAAAATGTGAGAACATTACATGTATTAATTATATATGCTGTTTATCTTTTCAGACTCCTACAACGGAGACAGAATGGAGAGAGGTGGCAATGAGGTTTCAAAACAAGTGGCAATTTCCTAATTGCTTAGGTGCCATAGATGGAAAGCACATCTACATCCAGCCACCTGCAAACTCTGGAAGTACTTACCACAACTACAAATCAAGATTTTCAGTTGTACTCATGGCAGTAGTCGACGCCGACTACAAATTTATTTATGCAAATGTTGGCGTACAAGGAAGAGTGTCAGATGGAGGAATATTTGGCCAGTCAGACCTCCGAGCTGCCATGGACAGAGATCTACTGAATGTCCCCCGTCCAGAGCCACTCCCAGGGAGTAACATATCTTTGCCCTATACATTTGTTGGTGATGAAGCATTCCCTCTCCGAACCGACCTAATGAAGCCATACCCCTTCCGAAATCTGGACCATGGGCAACGAATATTTAACTACAGACTTTCAAGGGCAAGGCGTACAGTTGAAAATGCATTTGGAATTTTGACCAATAGACTTCGTGTTTTTCTTTCCAACATTGCACTGGAGCCTGACAAAGTGACAGTAGTGACACTAGCTGCACTCTCGGTGCACAACTTCCTCAGGAACAAGGCATCAGATGTGTACCTGCCTTCAGCCTTTGCAGATGTAGAAGACGCAAATCACAACATGGTTCCTGGAGCTTGGAGAAGGGAGGGAGAACTTCCCTCTGTGGCAGCAAGCGGTGCACGGAATGCCACAACCGCCGCCAAAAATTATCGGGACAATTTGAAGGCATATTTTCTTTCACCTGCTGGATCTGTTTCCTGGCAGGAAAATATGATTTAAACATAGACACCAACTGCACTGCAAAAAATGTTTTTCTTACTTAATATTTTTGCCTTGTTTTGTCTTGTCTTAAATCAGGAAGCATTTACTATAAGTAAAATTATGTAAGATAATACATTTTTTTAGCTTGTAGCTTGCTTTAAGCAAAAACTCAGAATTTTATTCAGAAAATAAGCTATAACAGCTTACGTAAATTTACTTATTAAGTAAATGCTTCCAGATTTAAGACAAGACAAAACAAAACACTAAGTAATATATATATTTTTTTTTTTGCAGTGTGATAAATCTGTTCATATAGACCATTTTGCATGAT
>NC_063044.1:20531668-20559168 GCF_018812025.1 Megalobrama amblycephala
TCTTCCAAGTTTGTCTTGTCACGGCCCAATACAGTGTCCACTCTATCTATTATGGCTGTCGTCTGAATATACAGAACAAAAATTATGATTAAGTTTGAAAGAAAAGAATCTCTCATTACTATCACAATATCTTTTGTTATAATCCATTAATAACATCAATAACATTTAATTATTATTATTAATTTTATTATTATTATAGGCTACCTGTTTTTCATTGAAGATACTAATTAGGGCTTCTCTGTTTTGTTTGAATTTGAGATTGAAATTGGGGTGACATTTAAGATGCATTCAATTTGATCGCAACACCCCAGTTCTAAGATCATCTGCAAGTTTCTGTGAATCCAGAAAGCATAAATTGTAAATGTAGACATCACATTAACAACAACTGTTTAGCCTAATGAATCAATGTTTTATTCTGTACTTGTGTTAGTTTTTGCTTAATCATAACATTTTGAACATTTACTTGAATCTCTTCATCTGTCAAGATACTTTCCAGCATGCCCTTTTCCGCAGCAGCCCTCGTTCTAAAATAAAACAGCAGTTATGGCAACAACTTTGTGGTTTTACATCACATGAACATTAAGTATTAACTGACCAACCTTTTTAAACAATAGGGCAGTTTCATGTGGCACCCACAGTTAAATGATGTGTCAGTGGCTCGATCTATTCCTGCACATTCTGTGTGAAGCCAACCATGACAGGTATTGCACTGTGTCCACTGTACATTCTTTACTTCTGAGTGCATGGTTCTGACAAACACACACACACACACACACACACACACACACACACACACACACACACACACACACACACACACACACACATAAAAGCATACATATCTATATATCTATCTATCTATCTATCTATATATCTATATCTATATCTATATATATATATATATATATATATACAGTCATGTTGAAAAAGGTTAAGATACCCAATTAAATGCCATGGTTTACTGTATCATGGCATAATAAAAAATCATCTGTTCCTTGGCAAGTCTTAACGTTTTGAAAATAAGACATTAGAAAACAATAACATATCACATATCACACATTTATTTAACAAAAATTGGCCAAAAATGGAAAAGCCATAAGAGAAATACTTTAGTCACCAGTAAATATACAACAGAATGACTGAAAAAATAAAAGAATGAAGGTTTGCATCCCGATTTAAATGCTGTGGTGAGAGCTGTGCATTAACAAATGCCTACAAACCTCGAATAAACTGAAACAACTTTGTACAGAAGAATGGGCCAAAATTCCTCCAGAATGATGTGAAAAACTGATAAACTCATACAGAAAATGATTACTTGAATGTATTACTGCTTAAAAGTGGATCTATAAGCAATTCTATAAGCAATTAAATCATAGGGTGACACAAGTTTTCCCCCCATGGTTTTTCCCAATTTGACAGTTTGAAAAATTGAATAATCAATATTTGAATAATAATTTTGACCTGCAACATGACTTAGATGATTATATATATATATATATATATATATATATATATATATATATATATATACACACACACACACACACAAACACACACATATCTATATCTATATATATATATATATATATATATATATATATATATATCCCCTATTGGACTTACTGATTTCCGACTCTTTGATAGCAGCAAGCCCCCAGTTCCTGTGATAAGCATTCACGTTCCTGTAATTCTTTATAAGGTTGGAATTTCTGTTGAGTAAATATAAATCCAGTGTTACTTTAAAACCAATATAAAATGATTAAATCAGTGTTATTCAACATCTACACTTGAAAAAAAAAACTTTACACCCATTAAACTTACTCTATCCAAATGTCTTATATTGGTCAACATTAGAACAAATTATAAAAAAAAATATTAAATAAATATATTAAATAGATTTATTAAATATTAATATATTTTTTAAGATACCTCTGCAAGGTTTTTCATCATTGATGGTCAATTGCAGGTGAGATTTCTTCCACTACGGGCTTGTCAGCAAGCTGTCCTTCTGTAAGAGTCTACCACCAGATTAATAAAATAGGATGCAAGGTATTAGTTGTATATATTAAGGCATCTTATAACATGTTGCCCATAGCTAACATTTGAGAAGAAATTAATAAAAAACAGAAACATACTTAACATTACAATCTTTGAAATAGTACATGTACACATTACATTCAACATTACATTGAACAGACATTGGCGTTCATTGTAGTAATCCTGTACTACCATTCTCTCTCTGTCGCATTGTTCCTCTTCTGTTGAACTCTGTACCATAAATAAAAATGTATTATGCATACAAATATTTATATATAAATAATATTTCATTTGTAAATGTCGCTGTGTACATTCTCGATTGATTCATACTTCAGCAGGAGTGTCATCACTGATTTCAGTGATTTCAGTTGACCCTTCCATCACAGGTTTATGTTCTCTTGGAGTCTGAAAACAAGTTTAAAATATATTGGATGAAGGAATTAATTGTGAAAAGTCACAATTTACCATTGCAAACATAATTTTACAGAATAATCTGTTATTCTGTGTCTATACACTTAAAAAAGTGATACTTTGGACAAACTTAAAAAAAATGTTACAGCAAAATCGTAAATTTAATTTGAGGAAAAACTAAAAAATATGGCTGTAACAAATTAGAGAGTATTTTTTAAGTTGATCCAACTATCATTTTTTACAGTGTAAAATACAATTTTTAATAATACATGTATAGCTAATTTAAAATAAATACTACATTTGCCATATTAAAGTGGTTACTTACCCTTACAAGCATGATGTGACCCACAGTACAGTCTTTTGAGAATACACTATTAAATTCTTTAACGGTTGCCTGTTGGTCCCCAAAGCCTGGCTGTTTCAGTTCCTTGAACCCATCATAAAAATTCCAGTGACTACCAGTGATTCGATGAAAGGAAACAAAATGATTTTTTGACGTGAGATGATATGTCACCGCAACAGGTTGGTATCTGATTGTGAACAAAGACGTGATTACATGGAGCAACTGAATAATTCCAATTAAACAGTCATATACATAAAGATATTTAACTACAAGTATATTTCTTTATTTGTGTTTATTATGTCAACTTCATATCTTCATCCATTTGACAAAATAGAACTCTATGTTTATTACAAGATGTTGACTCTAACTATGTTTATAACTCTTCATTTTAAAAAGGAGATTCTTGCCTTTCATCACAAAGCAGAACTGATGAAGGAAGCATTGGTGGCTGCATTTCTGGGTGACCATCACAGGTGACTGTAGCATCTATTGCCATAATCACAAAAGGAGGCACTCCATGAACAAACTTGCGGGCTGTGTATGTTCTTCTTCCCCGACAGACCCTTCCGTTGCTGTGCACAACACAATACATATAAAATAATAAAAAGCATTAAATAAAAACATTTTTATATATAATACAAAAAGAAATCATAATTATATATGCAAAAAAAAAAAAAAAACTTTACATATACACATATCTCTTGCATTTAGTGTATTCATTTTTAAATTGTCATGTACCTCCACTTTTTTCTGCATAGAAGTGAATGATTGTCAGCAACCCAGTTGTTAATTGACTGTTGTAAGTCTGAGAAGTCATTACACCTATTTTGAAATTTTGTTTTAAAAACAATGTCAATAACATATGGTACTGGCATAACATTTTAATAACATTATGAAAACAAAATATTTATAAAATAAAACATTTTGGTTACTTACAGTACAGCAACAGACCAGCAAAGCTTTGGGAGCTCAGGGAAAGGACATTTGCGAGCGTCACATACAGACAGTCTTTCATTGTGATGGATGTAGTCTAGATGGCAAATCACATAGTCACCTTCAGATCCAAATGCATTCCATCGATCTTTCCCTTGAAAACGGTCCAAGTTTTTTAGCCAGGAGATCTTGCCCTGAGACCACTGCCAAACAGAGAAGTGTTGAATCTCATCTAGTGATGTGGCATTCTGCAGCAGTGCCATTGAATACAGAAAGAGATCTTCCGTTGGCTTCACACACTTCACTTTTGCTACCTTGCAGCACAGTATTTTAATCATGTGTACAGCACAAATGTGCACAACAGTGAAAGCATTGTTGTTTGCCTTCACTGACCTGAAGACATCGCTGCAGGTACGTGTGTATGTCATTCTGGCAGAAAGCATGTACTCACGCATGAATCATTGCCCAGCTGAAATCTGTTTCAACCTTTTGCGGTACAGAAGAAGAGTATTTTTCTTCTGCAAGTCTCTTAGAAGTTGATCGGTCAAGTACATGTGCGTTATAAAACGTGAAATTGCCACAAACTGTAAATACTGAAGTTGTAGAGGACTGAAATTTTGGTTCAAGTCTTGCTCATTTTATTATTATTATTATTATTATTATTAACCTTTATTTAACCAGGTGAGTCAATTGAGAACCAGTTCTCATTTACAATGACGACCTGGCCAAGAGGCAGCATAAAAAGCCAGTACAATACAAAAACATAAAAGATGCAGGTAACACATGCAGCTATAAACAGTGACATATAAAAACAAACAATAAACTAAGAACAAGTACAATGATCCTGAATTATTGACTGAACTGAATTTTTAAAGGAAGAAAGCGATATGAATGAGCTAAGCTTTAGAGTCTGCTGCAGATGATTCCAATCATATGCAGCAGAAAACTGAAAAGAACAACGACCAAAGGAGGTGCGGACTTTGGGTATACAGAGAGTAAGGAAGCTGCTAGAGCGCAGATTACGACTTGTATTATGAGCAGTTAAAAGGGACTGTAAATATAATGGAGTTTTACCAATAAGGGTTTTATAAATAAACAGAAGCCAATGAATTTGTCTACGCGAATGGAGAGAAGACCAATTCAGTAAAGAATACAGATGACAATGGTGAGTGTTAAATGAGGCTCCAGTCACAAAGCGGATTGCAGCATGGTAAATAACATCCAATTTATGAAGGAGAGTTTTTGAAGCATACCTGTAAACTATATCACCGTAATCCAAAATCGGAAGTACTGTCGTTTTAACCAAGAGCTGTTTAGAAGAATGTGTAAAAGAAGATTTATTACGATAAAGAAAACCAATACGAGACTTAACCTTGCTGAGCAGTACATTTATGTGCGTTTCAAACGATAACTTGCTGTCAAGCCAGATACCAAGATATTTGTAGCAATCAACATAATCGATTTCTGAACCATCCAATGAAAACATTTTAGGCAGATGTTCAACGTTTGGTAAATTTCTATTAAAAACCATACATTTAGTTTTATTTGTATTTAAAACTAGATGAAGGCTAGAGAAAGCATGTTGGAGGCGAGTAAAACTGGCCTGCAGTAAAGACAGTGCAATGGTCAGGGAAGAATTAAATGAATAAATAATAGTGTCATCAGCATATAAGTGTATGTGAGAATCACCTGCAGCAAAAGCAATATCGTTAACATAAATATTAAAAAGTATAGGCCCCAGTATGCTTCCTTGTGGGACCCCTTTAAATAGAGGCAGGGTGTCACGAATCCTGTCAGTTCCGGACTACATTTCCCATCATCCCCCCTGTCAATCACATGCACTCACTCCACCTATCACCTGTTGCCACATCCACCCTAGCACACCACACTGATCACCACACCCAGCTGCAGCTCATTATCAGGACTATAAAGGTCTCACACTCACACCACCAGTTTGCGAAGTCTTGATTACCCAGTGTGTCATTTCTGAGCGTTTCCTTGTTTCCTGTCTGCCTGTGTTTGATCTTGCCTGTTCCTGTTTATTGACCCGTTGCTGCCTGTCCTGACTCTTGCCTTGTATACTGTTCTGTGAATGATATCCGCCTGCCTCGATCTACTGCCTGTACCCTGACTACGTTTCTGCCTGTTCCTTACTGTTCCTGTTTGCCCCTGATCGACCCAGCCTGTACGACTATGCTCACTGTAAATAAAAGCTTGCATATGGATCTCTGCCTCAGTCCCGCTTTGTTACAGAAGACTTCGCCGCCACCACGATCCAGCAGCTTTCCCGGAGGACCTTTACACGGTATGGACATTACACAATTATTATTGTGGAGTACACAGGGTACGCGATCGCTAGAGGAATATGTGCAGGAATACTTGGACATTGCTTACCTCTCTGATCTACCGGACTGTGCATTAATTGACTTCTTCTGTGATGGCGTCAACCAACCTCTCCAGAATAAACTAAGACGAGAGGGACCGCGTTCATCACTCAGCGGCTTTATGGACTTTGCTTTGTTATCTGTTGGTTCTCTGTTTACTGTGGGGGTCGCGGAGAGATGCGACACCGTGGTAGAACACGTAATGGCCGCCGCGCCAAAGGACATACACAAAATGGCGGCTACCACCATAACACCGAGCCATGTCAACGCTGATCGCCCAGAGTCAAGTCACGTCTTCGTTGATCGCCCAGTCAAGTTATGTCTCCGCTGATCACCCAGAGTATCGTCACGTCCCCGCTGAGCGCCCAGAATCACGGCACGCCTCTGGATCTGTCGGAGTACGGAGAGGATTGCTTTCCAGTGTGGCTGATCCACCGCTGATTTCAGCACGAGCGGCTGGCATTCCCAAGCATCAGCCGGCCGCTTCACACTCCAGCCCGCCGGACGCTTCGCTCTCAAGCCAGCCGGCCGCCTCGCTCTCAAGCCCGGTGGCCGCTTCGCACTCCAGCCCGCCGGCCGCTACGCTCTCTAGCCCGGTGGCCGCGTCACCCTCAATCCAGCCGGACGCTTCGTTCTCAAGCCCGCTGGACGCTTCGCACGTGAGCGCGCTGGTAGCAACGCACACAAATTCAGCGGTTGCAACGCACTCAAAGTTGCCGAGGGGAACACATTCAAATTCACTGGTCGCAACGCACTCACGCGCCCTGGACGCGATGGACAAGATGGCCGCCCCTGCAGTGTCAGTGAACAAAGGGGCCGTTCCTGCTGTTGAGTCCGCTCCAGCCAGTGAGTCCGTTCCGGAATCCGCTCCAGTCAGTGAGTCCGCTCCAGTCAGTGAGTCCACTCCAGAATCCGCTCCAGCCAGTGAGTCTACTCCAGCCCCGCATGCGCTTCCCGTCAGTCCCGTCATGGCCAGAAGGACTGTGTTCACATTCTATATTCTGGCTGTTTTGCGGGCCTGGAGGATGTACTCGGGCTTCTTTGACTATGGACCAGTCTGCCAGCCTGAGCCCGCTGCCATCCCGGAGCAGCTCGAACCTGCTGGCGTCCCAGAGCTGTCCGCTCTCCCTGATACGGCCACGGAGCACCCTTGGTCGGCCCTGCCACCACCGCTCAGGCCATCTGCCCTGCTGGCGCCACCCGAGCTCCTTGCCCTTGAACCCGCCAATGCCTCCGTTGATTTCCCCAAGAACTTTTTTTTTTGGGGGGGGGGGGCAGTATACCTAGGGGTGGGGACCTGGTGGGTGGGGACCCTGCCCAGCCACTGCTGTCATGGCCATTTATGGACTGTAGGCCACTAGGGCCATTTATGGACTGTAGCCCACTAGGGCCATTTATGGACTCATTGCTGCGGTTGCCCAAGCCGCCTGACCTGCCGTGGCTGCCCGAGCCGCCTGACCGCCGTGGCTTCCTGACCCGCCGTGGCCGCCCGAGGCTCCTGACCCGCCGTGGCCGCCCGAGGCTCCTGACCCGCCGTGGCCGCCCGAGGCTCCTGTCCCGCCGTGGCCGCCCGAGGCTCCTGACCCGCCGTGGCCGCCCGAGGCTCCTGACCCGCCGTGGCCGCCTGAGGCTCCTGACCCGCCGTGGCCGCCTGAGGCTCCTGACCCGCCGTGGCCGCCTGAGGCTCCTGACCCGCCGTGGCCGCCGAGGCTCCTGACCCGCCATAGCTGCCCGTGGCACCTGACCCACCGTGGGTATCTCCTGCCTGTAGGTCTCCAGGGCACCCACCCCCCTCCCCAGTTGTGCCATCTACGGCGCGAGGACGCGCCTTCCGGGAGGGGGACATTCTGTCACGAATCCTGTCAGTTCCGGACTACATTTCCCATCATCCCCCCTGTCAATCACATGCACTCACTCCACCTATCACCTGTTGCCACATCCACCCTAGCACACCACACTGATCACCACACCCAGCTGCAGCTCATTATCAGGACTATAAAGGACTCACACTCACACCACCAGTTTGCGAAGTCTTGATTACCCAGTGTGTCATTTCTGAGCGTTTCCTTGTTTCCTGTCTGCCTGTGTTTGATCTTGCCTGTTCCTGTTTATTGACCCGTTGCTGCCTGTCCTGACTCTTGCCTTGTATACTGTTCTGTGAATGATATCCGCCTGCCTCGATCTACTGCCTGTACCCTGACTACGTTTCTGCCTGTTCCTTACTGTTCCTGTTTGCCCCTGATCGACCCAGCCTGTACGACTATGCTCACTGTAAATAAAAGCTTGCATATGGATCTCTGCCTCAGTCCCGCTTTGTTACACAGGGGATCTGACCCAAACCCCTCCACCTTTACTGATTGTGAGCGACCAGTGCAGTAACTCTTGAACCAAGCTAGACAGCTCTCAGAGAGTCCAATACCTCGTAGTTTATCCAGCAATAATTCATGGTCCACGGAGTCAAAAGCTTTTGCCAGGTCAACGAATGCAGCTACACAATATTCCTTGTTGTCAATGGCACATTTGATGTCATTGACAACCTTAAGTGTAGCAGTGATACAACTATGACCGGATCTGAAGCCAGACTGAAACTGATTAAAAACATTATGAGTCTCCAAATGGTGCGTGAGCTGCTTATTGACCAACTTCTCTAATACTTTAGAGAGACAAGGCAAAATGGAAATAGGTCTATAGCAGTTTAAATCTGAGTTATCACCCCCTTTAAAAAGTGGGGTTACAGCAGCAGATTTCCAATCCCTTGGGAAAATACCAGTACGGAGTGAAAGATTAAAAATGCAAGTAATAGGCGCTGCAATAATATAAGCTGATATTTTTAAAAATAATGAGTCTAATTCATCCGATCCAGCAGATTTGTGAGTATCCAGGTTGAGCAGTTCCTCGAGTACTTCAATCTCTTGTATTGACTGAAAGGAAAAGGAGTAGGAACCTGAAACAGGTAAATCCCTAACAGGTGTCAAGTTGGCAGAAGAACATGTAGAGATGCTGGAACTGTTCTCGTAGGCACAACCAGCATTAACAAAATGTCGGTTAAACTGATCAACCATTTTGGATTTGTCTGTGATAACAGCACCATCATGTTTAATTACAGTGGGCAAACGGGAAGAGATGTTTTCATTTTCCATTGTTCTGATGGTATTCCAGAATTTTCGAGGATCAGAGCCATTAACAGTCAAACGGTGCTTGAAGTAACTTGATTTTGCCTGTCTGATAGATTGAGTACATTTGTTTCGCATAGCCCTGTATGATTGCCAGTCAGAGATATTATTAGAAATCTTTGCTTTGCGCCATAGAGTGTGTTTTTGGCGAATAAGCTCGGACAGATCTGGACTGAACCAAGGGCTAAGACGATTTTTTACTCTGAACTTTTTAAGAGGGGCATGTTTGTTCAAAACAGTACTGAACAAGAGTTTAAAATATGCCCACGCCTCATCAACGTCAGGAATAAGCCCAATTCTGTACCAGTCCATAACAAACAGGTCATTCAGAAAAGCCTGTTCATTAAACTTTTTCAATAAACGTTTAAAAACAAGCACCGGAGGATTTCTTAAGGTGGAGCCCTTGCGGACACAGGCTATAGTACAGTGGTCACTAAGGCTTTGACAGAACACTCCAGATGTGTACTTCTCTGGCCTATTAGTAAGAATAATATCAATTAATGAGCCAGATTCCATAGTCTTAGAATTAAGTCTTGTAGGGGCCTGCACAATCTGGGACAAGTTCAGCGCATCTAGTTGTAATTTTAAGGATGATGGAGGATCAAACATATTCCAGTTCAAGTCCCCTAACAAAATAAATTCAGAGGAGATGTAAGGAGCAATTATTTCACTCAAAACAGTCAAAGCACATGCAGGAGCAGAGGGTGGTCTATAACAACCAGCAACAGTAATAAATACATTTTTAGATAAGGCAATTTTTAAGAGTATTAACTCAAACTGTTTAGCAACAGATTTTGAAAAAATTACTGAACATTGTAAATTGTCCTTGCAATAGACAGCAACCCCCCCACCTTTAGAAATTCTATCTTGACGAAAAATATTGTAACCAGGGATTGAAACAGCAGAATTAAAAATAGATTTCTTAAGCCATGATTCAGAAATGACAAGAATATCAGGATTTGCAGTATGAACGTATGCAGTGAGCTCAGCAACTTTAGGGAGAAGACTACGTATATTCAGATGCATTAGTCCAAGAACTTTATGATTACAAAAACAATCAAAAGTTAATGAATGTAAGGATTTGCTTGCTGGAATATCCGAAGATGAACAGTCAAATGGGCCGGGATTTGGTTGAATATTCCCGGACATCAATAACAAAAGGATAGTAAGGCATCTCTGTCTGAATGATTTGATGGTAAAATCCTTATTAACAGTCCTGCTAGGATGAAGAGGCACACAGAAATTGTCCTGAAGGATCAAAATGCTGGTTGTACGAACCAAGAAAACTAAGCTAGGGATAGCTGGAGATAATAAAGGCAATGACTTTCCCCATGATAAACAGCTGGTTGAACATGTGCTTCTGCCTGATGTGAATGGAATAGACAGAACTGCAACGGGGGCTTGACAGGTATTGAGAACTTCAACAGAACTGCACAAATAGAACATACATAGTGCAGCAAAAATCAAAATGAGTCTCCATTTAAAAGTCAATGCGCAATCAGTTAAAAAAGCAGCTCTGAAACCGTGGCATGGTGAAATCCAGTCCGTGTTTACAATCCACCGATTTAGAAGGGCAGTCTGTCAAACAATCCAGAATCCGTAACAAACAATCCAGTCCGTGTTCCCGATCCGCCGATGTTGAATTAGATAGCATGTAAACAAAGAGCCGACACCATCAGTCAGCGCTTTATCGCAACTTTATCCAGACAATACTTGTAGCAGAAACTGGGAACGGGCAATGGGCAGCACAGGACCAGTAGGACCAGAAGTTCGCGTGCGGCTTGCACGCCGCACAGAAACGACGTCCACCGGCTCAGGAGAATAACAAATCCCCCAGTTAGCGGTCAAAATCACTCAACCCGCGCCAGCAGTCCAAAAACATTCGCAGACGCACACAGGTAGATGACAAAGTTGTTCAGAAATCTTTGTAAAAATACTGAAGTATGCTATCATTACTGGGAAATTAACACAACACGAAGACAGAGGAGAGACATGTAGCACTTAACCAGCTTGCTGCCATCTTGGATACAATCCAGAAATGGATTTGTGTCCATTCTAGTCTCAAGATTGCACTCACTTGATATTTTTTGAAGTACTGTGAGCGGAGGCACCTCATTTGTGTTTCCCTCAATTAACTTCTGCTCATCTGCAGCAGCAAGTTTTTTGTTGTGAAGGTGCATAGGTGTACATTCTCTTAGATTCACCTTTAATGCTTCCTTTTCACTACTGGTAGTGCGTCTCCTAAATGTAAGACCTTTAGAATGGTCTATTCAGCCAGAAACTTCCACATTGATGAAAATGCATTCTGCATTTTTGGCAGGTTCTTCCAAAATGTGCAAGTCAAATTTGGTACACCCTGGGAATTTACAGCTGGCCTTTCCATGCCAGTAGGGACTCATCCTCTTTCTTGACTCAGACTGAATGACTTTATTGTATGAGAAAGCCAGAACACAGTTAATCATCTGACCAATTTTTTCTGACAGCATATCTGTCCAGCCACGCTGCAGGATTCTGTAGCCTCGTCTTTGGGTGGGTTTTATTTTGCTCCACTCATCTTCTGATAGTTTTATTTGAAATTCAGTGGGGCACTGTTTAGTTTGTACCTTTCCTTCACTCTCATGTTTTTCTTCCTCTTCCAATGGTTCAGAGTTGAAAGACTGATCAGGACTGTCAAAATGAAGTTGAGTCCTCTGTAATGGTCTACTTGTTTTCTTTATGGAACAGTCAGGACACAACCATGGTGAAATCAGTGCAACATCCTCAATACTCCGAAATCCAACGCACCTTGGGTGGAACCAATCTTTACATCTATCACACTGAGCGTATGGCTCTAAGGTATTAGGACGCTTACAAACACAGTATTGTTGTTCATCAGACTCAGATTTTGTGATTGAATGTTCAGCCTTATTAGGAAAAAATATATATATTGATTACATTCAAACACATAATAGATGGAAATGGTAATTTTGTTTACATTTGCATACTTAAGTAATAAATTAAATGTTTAGTGTTTATTAAACAACAGAAACTGCAATAAAAACAAAAACAAACAAACAAAGGACTTAGCAGTTAAACGTAAAAAAAAAAAATCTTCTGGAAATGTCCATGTGTAAAAATAAAAGCAAATGATTACAACATACAGTAAGACAGACAGAGAAATAGAGGTTTACTTACCTTAATATGCAGTGTGGTCTTGTGAAGTCTCTTTCTGTTATTAAAATTGTTGGGTATAGATAGAGAATGACATAGTTGTCCCCAGAAAGCATTATCTTGGTAAGGGGTTTCATTGAAACACTGTTCAGTAGACTGCAATTTTGATACTTCTGTTACAATTTCTTCCCCACTCACAGATACATATCGTGACTGTTGAAAAGACATTATGTTTATGATACATTACGGTTAAGATGACAGAATTACAAAATATTATTACCAAGACAAATAACTTTCAACATCTATTGAGTGATGTTACCACATACCTTTCCAAACACTTTGAACCTGCAAGGACAACAGGTGCAGAAATATTTGAAATTATGAATAATATATGAGTAACAGAAAAAACTTATGAATAAATGAAATATGGCGTAATTCAACAGTAATTCTACAGGAGATTAAATTTCAACTAAGAAATTATTATTTTCCTCAGATACATTAAGTTATACACATTAAGTTATATTTCTTTTCTTTTTTTCTTTCTTTCTTTCTTTCTTTCTTTCTTATAGTTGTTGCTTAATTATTTATTTTGGGTGACTAAGTGAGTGATATTTGGAATTAACGTCGTGGGGAGAAAACTGTGGGGTACAAAATGTGAAAGTCATGTCTGTACATCAGAACCTATGTACAGTTTCCATAAAGAGACAACTTATTAATGCTTCAATAAATTTTCTTTCTTACACATTATAGCCAATTAAAGTTTTTTTCCCCACAAATTTTAATATCACGTACAGGCCTAAAAGTTGTTTAGAATGCAAGTAGGCCTACTACTACTACAGACCCTACAATAGTCAAAGCTATAACCAAGTTGTCTTATTTTTTATTTATTTTATTTATTTATTTATTTTTTTCCGTCATAAACTATGCATAATTGATGTATAGCCTAGTTATGTGTAGTTAAATAATGTGTAGCGGACGTTCGCAACATATAACTGAAATTTGATCCATCAAGTAGTTCACTTACCTGTAGACTTGCTTAGACATCTTTCGAGTCATCCAGCATGGTTAATCACAGTGTAGCTACTTAGTAATTGGAGCATAGGTTTATTTTTTGATGTATTTTGCATAAACCCTTACTGCAAAAAGCTAAGTTTTATCATCAAAAAAGTTCCTTTATACAAGAAGAATCTCAGCGAAATCCTGATCCAATAGTGAAGGTATATATAGCTATAGGAAATTGATAGCTCCTCCAAATGGGCCGACGGCAATGGTACTAAATTTCGTACAGTTGTCATATATAGGATTATATAATATATTAACAAAAAAAAAAAAAAACGTTGAAAATCATTGAGATAAATAAATTACTTTGTTTAATGCTGGATAAAATGTATTTTCAGTTCTTCAAAGCCAGTCGTTATTGCTTTGCACAATGGAAAATGACATAAAAACCCTAAAAAACCTACAAGTATATTTTAGTATACTTAAAATAACTTCATAATGCTTCAATAACAATGTCTATATTTTGGCATGGTAACAGTCAAGTGCACTGGGAATAAGGCTCCAGTTAAAATTTAAAAGCATCCTCAAAAGCAACTGAGATATAGCTTCTCGAGTTGGGCCAAAAATTCAATTTCTCATGTAACTGTATGTCACATCTCTCAGAATCATGGAATCATAACTCAATAATGCTACAGTAAAATTGGTCATAATGCTGTATGATGACAGAAAAGTTATTTGAGAATAATGCTCCAGGTAAAATTTGAATGCACCCTTAAAGGCAGCTGAGATATAGCGCCTCCAATTGGGCCAAAAGTGCAATTTCTCATGAAACTTTTGTCACATTTGTCAAATTTATAAATCCATAACTTAATAATGCTACAGTAAAATTGTTCATAATGTTGCATGGTGACAGTCAGGTGAACTTGGAATCAGGCCCCAGTGCAACTTTTAAGGCACCCTCAAAGGCAGCTGAGATATAGCGCCTCCAATTGGGCCAAAAGTGCAATTTCTCATGAAACTTTTGTCACATTTGTCAAATTCATGGGTCCATAACTTTAAAATGCTACAGTAAAAATGTCTCATGATGTGCATGGTGATAGTCAAGAACATCCGCGTACACTGCGCATGACGCATTTTGCACGTGTGCTTTGAATAGTTTGTGCACTAATTTAGTTGTCCACAAGGTGTCAACACTGAAACGGGCCATTGTTTCACAGTCTGAAAAGAAACGGAAAAAACAGAACTACAACAAACACAATAGCAACCCGTGTTGACGAGTGCTCGTGTGAGGGAATTAAAGATACCAGCAACTCTATTTTTAAAGAGTAAAAAGACATTTGATCTTATGTTTTGGAGCGAAAAAGCGCGAAGACTGGACAAGAATGAATCTTTCTAGTGCGCATGTGTTGAACACCTGTGTTCGCACACGCTATCAAATGCTTGAGACTGTGCATGTTCGTAAAAAAAAAACCAAATAACTTTATTTCTGCAACATTTAATGCAGTTGACACTGCTGAATCTTTGTAGTGTGTAAGTGCCCGATGGTCTTAGCAGCATGAAAAACGAAACTTTTATTCTTAATATCATGTAAAACGTAATGTAAAGCAAGCGCTCTTATTCTCATTCGCGAGACTGTTCTGAACAAAAAAGGATTCTGGATTCTGACCTAGTTTAAAGGTAAAAGGCCCGAGTATAAATAGGCACTATAAAAAGTATTAAAAAGGTGAAATGGAGTATAAAAAGTATCAAAAAAATTGAGCAACAGCCAGACCTGAAATTACTTGTGATAACAATGCAGAATTTCACTAGGAAAAAGGACTTCTTTTCATTAATTCATTTGCTTAAGAACTGTTTTTCCTTGTGCATTTGGGCCTTTTTTCATACTCAGAGTATGAATGCATTGTTGCATTAAGAATACAGCAAGACAAACTAATAATCCTTTTTTTAATGACATTTTTTTTCATGTTCAGTGACACTATCAGTAGGACAACCGTTAAAGGACAAGTATGTGCATGTAAGTACTTGTAAATACTACAAATATTGTCTTAACTAGGCCTAAATAAAAGTTTTGCGATCCAAGTTGTATGTGGCCCTTTGCATTTTATGTGGTTTAAATGCAGCCCTCTTGGCCTCCAAACTTGAGTACTTTAAACCATAAAATCACATTTCTTACAGCATTGCATGTGATAATTAGAATGCAGTTATTTTTTCTGTTATTCTTATTCTCTGTAACTTATATGCTTTGAGTGTCTGAGACTGACATCTAGAAGACGTTTTATGATCTGTGACTTTACAGACTTGCAGATAAACCTGTTTTACACGTCACTCAAACACAGAAGCAGGAAACAGGAATCACGTGAGTTCAGAGAAACTGAAACTGAAGTGTAGTTGAGCTGTTGTGTCTCTGTATTCATGCAGTAAAATGGCAGAAGCCAGAATTTCTCAGGATGAGTTCATGTGTCCAGTGTGTCTGGATCTCCTGAAGGATCCAGTGACCATTCCCTGTGGACACAGTTACTGTAAGAGCTGTATTACAGGCTGCTGGGATCAGGAGGATCAGATGAGAGTCTACAGCTGCCCTCAGTGCAGAGAGTCCTTCAGACCAAGACCTGCTTTAGCTAAAAACACCATTCTGGCTGAAATGGTGGAGAAACTGAAGAAGATTAAACTTCCTGCTGACTGTTACGCTGGAGCTGGAGATGTGCAGTGTGACGTCTGTACTGGAAGAAAACACAAAGCCGTCAAGTCCTGTCTGGAGTGTCTGAACTCTTACTGTCAGAATCACCTTGAACAACATGAGAGTTTGTTTAAAAAAAAGAGACACAATCTGACTGACGCCACTGGACGACTGCAGGAGATGATCTGCCCGAAACACGACAAGATCCTTGAGGTTTTCTGCCGCACTGATCAGAAGTGTATATGTGTGCTGTGTACGATGGATGAACATAAAAACCACGACACTGTATCAGCTGCAGCACAGAGGACAGAGAAACAGGTATGAACTTTAAACTATAAACTGATTAAATAATGTTGAGACTAATTATATTGGCACCCGTATGATCAGGTAACATCACTCACATTGCAGACATCAACAGAAGTGAACAGTAGCTGTAAGGGGACTTTAACTGATGAGCATATTTGTGCTCCATGTTGAACTTAAAGCCTGGAACACACCAAGCCGACGGTCGACCGTTGGGCAGTTTTTGTTCGTTGACCGACTAAGTTTTCTCAGTGTGTTCCGCAGCGTTGGTTGAAGTTGGTCCTCATTGGCTTTTTTTTGGGCCGATTGACATGTTAAATCGGCATTGGAGTTCGTCCGTCAGTCGGGCCATCTGATCATTCTGATTGGCTGTTCAGCTACTGCCACCTGCTGGTACGGAAGGGCATTTATTCTCAAGCAGGCACAGAATGGATGTGCTACTTGGCTGTCGGGTGTCTAGCGTTGGTTTGGTGTGTCAGGGCAACTTTGGACCCAGACGCTGCCGACGTGAGCCAACCCCACAGTCTGCTTTCGTTGCCATTAGTTCGTCGGCGTCAGCTTGGTGTGTTCCGGGCTTAACACAAAATATGGTGAAAGGCAACATAAACATGTTCATCAACAATCTTTTTTTTTTCGCTTGTGCTTTAGCACCAGCTGAAGGAGACGCAGAGGTCATTCCAGCAGAGGATCCAGCAGAGAGAGAAAGATCTTCAGCAGCTGAGAGAGGCTGTGGAGTCTCATAAGGTGAGTCTGGAGAAGAAGAGAAGTTTGGGAAGTCTCAATCATTCTCACTGAAGTCACTGTGTGATTGTGATGTGTGTCCTAACAGCGCTCTGCACAGACAGCAGTGGAGGACAGTGAGAGGATCTTCACTGAGCTCATCCGCTCCATCGAGAGAAGCCGCTCTGAGGCCACACGGCGGATCAGAGATCAGGAAAAGGCTGCAGCGAGTCGAGCTGAAGGACGACTGGAGCGACTGGAGCAGGAGATCAATGATCTGAGGAGGAGAGACGCTGAGCTGGATCAGCTTTCACACACACAGGATCACATCCATTTCTTGCAGGTAACAGAGATCTAGAAGAACAGGATCATAGTGGACTTGAGCAAGAGACTCACAGAGAAACATTTCATGAGAGCAGAATGAGCCGTTGACTGAAGTGTTGATCTGTGTGTTCGGTTATTATATAATCATCAGTCAGACTCTCATCTGATCATCTTCTTTTGTAAGAGACACACTCAAAAATGCATTTCAGCTCTGGACATCTCTTAAGAAAACTCTTTATTCTGGAAGATATATTTAGCTGCCAAACTCTACTAGCGCCACCAACAGTTCACAACAGCACATCAGATGATCTTCAAACCTGACAAAATGTATATGTATCTTTTTATAATTGTTTGCCTTTAACATGTTGAGTAATTTGACCATGATGTCCTCAAACATGAAGTGAGGCTGTATATTAGCAATGCTTCAACATACTGAAAACCACACAAAACCTGACCTTGGGACGTTATGAATTTCAGGGACACTAATTGCTAAAAAGTTGTGGCACATACATATTGGTTGTAGCAACAACATTATTGTTTAGTGGTTCAGCGTAATTAGTTAGCAAAGAAAGTTTCACAGGTTACGAGTGCACAGTATCCAAATCTAAACTCCATTTATAGTAAATTGATGGTCCCGCTTCCTTTCTATTAAGACTTCTAGTTGAGAATTTCTCTCTTCTCATCACTCACTTATGTGATTGATCAGTTATGTTATTGCCAGATGTTTGATCATCCAAGTGATTTCCTAGAAAGTTCACATATAGTGTAAGGGTGCTTTCACACTTTGTTCGATTGCTCCCCCCTCCCCCTGCCCCCACTGGACTGTGTTAATATTATATTATTTGGGTCCGACCCGCGGTTCATTTGCATCATCAAACCAGCAGCTGTTTACTACGTTGCTTAGTAATGACGGCGCAGGAGAATGCGGCAAAATGCATAACGTTGCTCTCCTCACTTTTATATTTTTGTTTTTGAACCATTGATTTTGTTCATAATGGCACTTGTGTCTATCTGCCATGAATGTAGAACGCTGAAGGCGAGCAGAAATGAGAAATAAGAGACGTGCTTGCAGTACGTCAGTCACGCTTGTTGGGACAAGTTAGTGAAACACACACAAAAACACACATTTTACCAAATAATACGGCATTAATAGCAGTTCACTTCTGCAATTTGGCACGTTTGCATCCATATCAGAAGCGAACCGTACTGGAGTTCACTTGAACCGCACCCCAGACCACCCTTTTTAAGCGGACTCGGGTACGGTTCGCGGGTGTGCACCTGAGTTCAGAAGACAGTGTTTACATCATCCAAACGTACCGAACTCTGACGTCAATTGAACCCGGGTGTGCACCAAATGTGCTAATGTAAAAGCATAGGGTGCTTATAGCTTATAGCTCTAGCATGATATAATGAATATGAGAAGAATGAAGGTGATACTGTGAAAGTGTTGGATTGAGGAGAGTTACTAAAGAACAACTAGAGCTTCTCAAATCTGACAGTAGTGCAGGTTATTGGCTGAAGTGTGGAGGTGATGAGCTTCGTTTTCTGTTTTCTGTAGAGTTTCCAGTCTCTCTCAGCTCCTCCTGAATCTACAGAGGTAAAAGACGATCCCTTCAGTTCTCTCTCCTCTTTCGATGCTGTGAGAGAATCTGTCCGTCAGCTAAAATACAAACTGGAGGATTTCTGCAAAGAGGAGCTGAAGAAGATCTCTCACAGAGGTAAAGTCCTGGAGATTCATCTGATCCTCCATCATCTCATATCATGTAGATCATATTAGAAATGTCTTAGGAACGGATGCAGGGATCATTTTCTCTTGACATGATAATCACACTCTTCATGTCTGTTGATTTCCACAGTCACTTTCACCAACATTGTTCCTAGGACCAGGAATGACTTCCTACAATGTAAGTCACTAAGAAAACAAGCAGAAAAACTCACTGAATGTGTTCATGTTCTTCCTGGAGAAGGAGAAAGAAAACATGACAGAGTTCTATGAAGAGTTCAGACACATTAAAAGATCAGATTGATAATTCCTGATTGTGATGTGTTTTATCTCCATCAGATTCCCATCAGTTCACTCTGGATCCAAACACAGCATCCAAACACCTCCTTCTGTCTGAGAGGAACAGAGTGATAACTTACACTAACACAGCGCAGCCACATCCTGATCATCCAGACAGATTTGATGAATATCTTGAGGTGTTGTGTAGAGAGAGTGTGTGTGGACGGAGTTATTGGGAGATTGAATGGAGTGGAGATGGTGTGGTTGGTGTGTATATATCAGTGTCATATAAGAGCATCAACAGGAAGGGACTGGGTAACGAGTGTCGGTTTGGATATAATGATCAGTCCTGGAGTCTGATTTGCTTTCCCACCAGTTGCTCATTCATACACAATAACATAGAGTCTAAACTCCCTGTAGTGTCCAGCTGTAGAGTAGGAGTGTATGTGGATCACAGTGCAGGAATTCTGTCCTTCTACAGAGTCTCTGGAGACACAATGAGCCTCATCCACACAGTCCAGACCACATTCACTCAACCGCTCTATCCTGGGTTTAGTCCTGCTTATAATGGATCATCAGTGAAACTGTGTTGGTGAATCAGAACAGACTGTAGAGAGATTCTATCCATGCTTTGAGCTCATGATAAATCAGTAACAGTGAGATGTTATAGTATTTATAGTCTAGTATTTTCTATTAATTACATTAATAATACAGTCGAACTTCTGTCATTAAAATAACATGCCTGAATAAATGTGTAATAGTGATGCGCAGATCCAATCCACGGGTCGGGTGCGCCAAGGAATAAAAAATAGTCCAATTAATTGCAGGTGGGTTGCAGGTGGATAAGATAAATCATTAATGATGGAAATATTAAATACAAACTCAAATGTGAACGTGTTTAAAATTTTTCATCAGGCACTAATTTGCAGACTCTCATTAAGCTACACAGTTATGGTCCACTTGTTTAAGCAGCAATGGAGGCAAAACATCCAGGAGTAATTTAAAAAAGGAAACTTAAAAACAAAACAAATAATTGTGTTTTATTTAATCATCTTCTTGTGAGATCTTCTTTGAGATGCTAGTTTTTAAAGGCTCTATAGAAAATAAAGTTTATTATTATTATAAAAAAGGAAAGAAAGAAAAATACAGTGTGGGAAAGTTTTTGTGAAGTAGTTAACAAGGACCAATCAAGTACCTGGGTATGTGATATGTAACGGTCGTGAAGAGCTGTATGTAACAATAAACTAATAAAGCCTATATCCAGCGTTTGCTTGGGCTGAAGTTTTTTCCTTTGTGTTCGTCAAGTTGCAGTGACAGAAACCATGACATTTCAATTTACGTTTGAAGGGAGTAAAGCCTATTAAGGAAATTTAATTTTGCCAAATAATAACTTTTTAACTTTAAATAAATGTTCGTTTAAATGGAGCCTACTTCACTGTAATGTTGCCACATTGTTGCGATATTAGCACAAATGGGGAATATTAATAATTATTCATAACTCATTATGATTATTAACTATGATGAATTATGAATATTTGAATCAGTTAATCAAATTAACTTAAACTTAAAAAAAAACATTAAAATTACAATCAATAAATCAGTTCATCCTGTGAACACTCAGAATCAATTATTAATTAATTCTAAGAGAAGGGTATTTTTCATGGCTACAGAAAAATAATTCTTAGCATTTACAGTGCTTAGAGCTGTAATAAGATCTGATCATTTAAAAGCCAATTTATTCACAGACGGGGAGACAGAACCAAATATGTATTGTGCACAAGTTTTATTTACTAAATCACGAACACATAACTAAACTAACAAACACATAACATACACGCAGGTCACACACATACATAGGTAAAAATGAGCAATGATAGAGTTGAACCGGAAGTGGGACAGGAAATGGAGCTATGGGAAAAAGTCAAAAACAATCTGGAAAAGACCATCAGTTTTCTCAGTAATAAAACACCTTTGCTAACAAAGGTGGTTCACAAATTAAAGGAACACTCCACTTTTTTTGAAAATAGGCTCATTTTCCAACTCCCCTAGAGTTAAACAGTTGAGTTTTACCGTTTTCGAATCCATTCAGCCGATCTCTGGTTCGTAATAATCAAGGAACTTTGCTGCCGTACCATGGCTGCAGCAGGTGCAATGATATTACGCAGCGTCTCTCACAAACGTCTCCATGGTTACAAGGCACGCTCCCTGTGCAAGCAGGGGTTCACAGGCGCTGCGTAATATCATTGCGTCTGCTGCAGCCATGGAACGGCAGCAAAGTTCCTTGATTATTACGCCAGAATGAGAGTATAGTTCCTAGCCATATCAGCCTAGAAAATCACAGCTTTTCATTTTTTGTCGGTCTTAGTACACGATGTAACTACAGAAGAGTCAAGTTTTAAATAGGAAAAATATTGAAACTCTTTGGTCATTTTTAAGCGAGATGCTAACGGTCTAATCAGATTCAATGAACTATGCTAAGCTATGCTAAAAGTGGTACCGCCAGAACCAGAGATCGGCTGAATTCAACTGTTTAACTCTAGGGGAGTTGGAAAATGAGCCTATTTTCAAAAAAAGTGGAGTGTTCCTTTAATACTAAATTGCTGTACTAAATAGTGTTCAAATGTACTTGCAAAATGCCTTTAGGTTGAGGAGCATTGGATCTGTAGGCTGGGGAGAAATCCTTGATGGTTCGGTCTGAAGTTGTAATCAATATTTTCTGCGTTGGTTGAAGAAATATGAAACAACTTAAGCTGTTAATTTGACTCTTAGTGGGGAGAGAGTTCTTCTTCTCTCTCATAGATGAGCACATGGCTGGGTTGCAGGCCTAGGCCTACAGGCCATGGCCTACTGAGGCCACACAAACGGAGATTCCTTGAGTCCATCCAAGAAGCAAGAGAGAGGGAGGAGCATTGTTTTAACCTCTGGTCAAAGTCACACCTCTTGATCCATTAAAACGTACAATATATTTCAATTCAGACCTAGTGGAGTAATACTATATTACTATTACACCACTAGGTCTGAAATATATTGTTCGCTGCAAACATGATGATCTTAAATGTATTAATAATTAATTTACTATTAATAAATGTGTAAATGTGTTGCATAAAATGGAAATACTCAATAAAGTAGGCTAATTACGTTACCTCAGATGGTTGAATGGTTGGATTCCACAACTGGTAAAATAAAACATATATAAGACAATACAACATTTACTGTCGGTGCCATAAAATTTACTGATGATTTCATTTGAAAAATTTTCTTTTGCGCTTCTGATTTGGCAGTGAAATTCGCCGATTTTGGGTGCGTAAAGGCAGGAACACACCAAGCCGACGGTTGGCTGTCGGGGAGTTTTTGTTCGTCGGCCGACTAAGTTTTCTGAGTGTGTTTTGCACCATCAGCTGAAGTTGGTCCTCGTTGGCTTTTTTTTCGGGCGATTCGCCGATTGAATCGGCGTCGGAGATCGTTGGTCCGTCGGGCCATCTGACCATTCTGATTGGCTGTTCAACTACTGACGGAGGGCAGAACGGACGCTACTTGGCCGTCGGCTGTCTAGCGTTGGTTTGATGTGTCAGGCCAACTTTGGACCCAGACACTGCCGACATGAGTCAACCCCACAGTCTGCTTTCGTCGCCACTAGTTTGTTGGCGCCGGTTTGGTGTGTTCCTACCTTTAGATGTGAAGGATTCTATGGTCCAGTTAGTATTTTCACCCCATAATGGCGGCCGCGCTACTGGAGCGCCATCTAGTGGTTGTAGCCCAAAAAGTATCAGAGTGTCGCCTCTTGGGTTCTATACTTTTTGATGAGGGTTTCAGCTCTTTTAAAGTGAATGAAGTGACTTCATTCACTGTAGAAGCGGGTAGAGTTATGAGGTTTGACTGACAGTTCGAGGATCCATGGAGTTACAAGGTTTCAGCTCTTTTTAATACTTTTCACTGGTTAGGAGTAATGAGGTTTGACTGACAGTGTCATTCATCGAAGTGTCGCATGCTTCTCTGCTTGCTTGTATTCTAATGGTAAATAAAAACCTGATTGTTTGAATAAGTGTTTTCTTTACTTAAGAAACACTATACATAAAGATAAAGACTAATGCAATGCAAAGTGTTTGTTATATAATTAATTATTAGCCTATTGATTTTACTTTATCATAGTGTTTAGTTTGGCATTAATGGATTTGTGTGTGTTTGTATGTTTCCTCCAGAGTCAACATTGAAACCAGCAACAAACAGGTCATTACACAATCATGGATAGACGAAATGCTAGAAAAAGAGCAGTAAAAAAGGTCAATGCAATGTTCTCTGCATTTGGAAGTAATTTAGGAGAAACAGATGATCATGGTGCTGCAGTGCATGATGAGGAGCTGAGCTGGTTTGATGTCAGTCAGGATGATGCATTGTCTGAGTCAGAGAGTGAAGGAGAACATGAGGAAGATGATGGCAGGGGAAGTAGTTCTTCCCTTACTGAGTCTTTGTGTAACTGGGCTGTCAATTATGGTGTGTCTTTAGTGGGTCTGACTGCCCTCTTATCCTAAAAGTTCATCATCCTTTTTTACCTAAAGATGGCAGGATTCTCCTAAAAACAGTGACTTCATACAGTATCCAAAATGTTGCGTGTGGCACATACCATTATTTTGGTATTCTTAAAGCTCTTTCCAAAACCCTGGGAAAAAATCTGGTCTTTTGTTCCAGATAAGTATGAGTTCAAAATCCAATTGAACATGGATGGCCTGCCTCTATTTAAAAGTTCATCATTGCAGTTTTGGCCAATTCTAGGGTTACTGCATGGTTATACAAAGAAACCATTTGTTATTGCCCTGTTCTGCAGTAAATCCAAGCCAACATCCCTGACTGACTATTTAACAGACCTAGTCAGTGAATTGCAAGAGTTAAGCAAGGGATTTGTCATAAATGGAAAGCAATTTTTCCTAAAAGTAACGTCTGTCATCTGTGATGCTCCTGCTAGAGCTTTTATAAAGGGAATTAAATCACACACAGGTTATTCAGGTTGTGACAAGTGCATCCAGTCTGGTGTGTACATAAATCACAGAATGACCTTTCCTGAGGTCAACAGCCCAAGTAGGATGAATCTTTCCTCAACATGTCGGATGAGGAACATCATCTTGAAGCTTCACTTTTAAAAGATGGAGGAATCAGCATGGTCTCAGGTTTTCCACACGATTACATGCACCTTGTATGTCTTGGTGTCATGCGAAAACTGCTGGACTTATGGCTTGCTTCAGGGCCTTTATGCTGTCGTTTGTCTGCACACCAAAGTTTTGCAATCTCAGATGCTCTCATTAGCTTGAGTCCTTATATTCCTGTGGACTTTGCTAGGAAACCTAGGCAACTCTCAGATAGATTGAGGTGGTAGGCAACAGAGTTGCGACAGTTTCTGTTGTACACTGGTCCAGTGATTCTTCATGATGTGCTCTCAGAACCAGTGTACAACAACTTTATGTTGTTATCTGTGGCTATTTTCATTCTCTCTAGTCCAACTCTGTGTATAGGTCTTAATGACTTTGCGCACAGCTTGCTTGTTTCATTTGTAAAGCATTTTAGTGAGCTCTATGGTCCTCAGTTTGTCAGCTACAATGTACATGGACTAACCCATCTTTCTGAGGATGTCAAAAAAAATGAAAGACTCGACTTAATATCTGGGTTTTCATTTGAAAATTTATTGGGACAAATAAAAAAAATGATAAGAACTCCACACCATCCCCTATCACAGATTATAAGACGACTCTCGGAAATGGACAGTTCTTTTGTAAATGCAAATGTGAGAACTGAATTAAAGAAACAGCATGAAAATGGCCCAATCCCTCCAGGTTTTAATGACACTCACCAGTTCCAGGAGGTTGTTGTAGGTAGCACTAGATTGAATCTCTCAAGTATGGCAGATAGCTGTGTCAAAATTGGAGGCTGCATTGGTTTAGTGATGAATATTCTTCAGTGTCAGGAGAAAGTTTATATTATCTACAGAGAGTATGAACACCTGGAGCCTTTCTTTCACTATCCCATAAACTCCATTCAGATCGGGATCTATTTAGTTGATAACCTCTCACCTAGCTTGAAATATGTTGAGCTGAATGAAAACGTAATGAAGTATGTGAGGTTACCATATCATGGCCGGTTTGTTGTAGTTCCTTTACTGCACACGGAGTGATGTAACAGCACTGCAGCATACAGATTTTTTTTTTTTTTTTTTTTAATTTTTAATTATTAAAATGTATTTATTTTATTTTATAGATTAAGTTCAGACATGTACAAAGTGGTGGAGTTCATAAAAACCAAAGAAGTGGAGTTGGTACCAAGTGTTTGGATACGGAATGGAGTGTGCTTATGGCCACATCTTAAGGGAATGTCCCTATACTCAGTGATTAAGCAGCAGGTGACACCAAGACAGGACTGGGTGTCCTGGGAAATTAGAGAGCTGTTCACCACTGGTATGTTGGATAACTATTCTTTATGTATTTTTAGGAATGTTTATAGTGATGTAAGATTTAATTTATCTTTTTTTTCTTCTTTTTTTTCAGACAGCTACGAGGAAGGAAGGAGGAAGGCTCGAGAGGCTGAGGTTCGATCTGACCTTCAGTCAGATGCTGAGGAGCCAGGCCAGAGAAAAGTCAGGCGTAAAATGTAGGTGTAATATTTTTGGTAATATTTGTTTACTGTTCTCTTACAGTTTTTCTCAGTCGCTTTGGTGCATTTCTCACATCACTATTTACATTTGCACAACAGTTAGTTCAACCTCCACAACATTTAGTCATTTGTGCACATCATAGTAGCAGTTTCTCATTCCTTCGAACAAATTGCAAATGCTTTTGGACATGCATCAATTGCTTTCATACAACTCTCTGCTGTTTTATAACATTATCATTTGCTTATGTCATGTCAGTCAAAATTAACTATACTTGTGAATGCTGAATAGTCATTCCATATAAAACTACAGTAATAGTCCTCATTTCATTGCTTGAGTCATTACATACAAAAATGTTGAACAAGTTGTCAAAATCTGTCAAGCAAATTTTACACATTTTTTTTAAATCTTTTTTTCCTGAAAATGTCTCCTAAATTGAACAATTTCTCTCAAGTGAATCTCAACTTTCACTGATGAGAAGGGGTGTGTGAAGCATTAGTTTCAACCAATGATAAGCCACTTCTCTACAATCACTGTCAGAGCTGAATCCCATAAACCCCCACTTTACAAGCATATACGAACCAAGCAGGACATAGTGTGTACCATTTCTACAATACTGTGATACAGAAATGGAAGGTCAGCCTCGTGGAAGAGTGGTAAGGGTGCGGGGAAGAAGGGGAAGGGGACAAAACAGGGGAAGAGGAAGAAGAGGCCAAGTACATAGGCAGATCTGGTCGAAGGGTGCAGCCAAATGTTGGGAGAACCACTGTAAATTCAATTATTCAAACATTTCGTTGGGAGAACAGGTGTGTATAAATGGACAGTAATTCAGCACTAAACAATCTGCACTGCACTACTGTCATCATGTCATACATGAAGCTTGCAGTGGGACAAGAACTTGTCACTGTACATTTTACATTTAGACGTACAGCTTTACTGCATCACACATTTAGTGTATTGTAGTGTACAGTAGTGTTACAGTAAAGATTTGCCATATGTACTGCAATATTGTTTACAGTTGTGCACAGCTCTACCCAAAGGGAGTTTATGTTTGTTGCAAATAAGGGTGTATTTTTTTCTTTTGCACAATGCTGTGAACAAATTAGAATTGCAAAGAGCATATGCAGTAAAAATGTGAAACATACATATTCAGTGTCTTGTACTCAATTACCTCACTAAATACAGTAATGTGTAACTTTACTGTATTTTTCAAATGGCTGTGCAAATAGTATATAGTGCTGTCTTGAGCATTTTCAGGTAGTGTCACCAAGATCTGACTTTTTTGTATTGGAAAACATTGACAGAGTAAACTGTCATAATGAAAACATGACAAAGCCATTTGACTATCTTGTTCATAAACAATGGTGTCAGGACTTTTCATCTTGATGACACTGACACTTTCATTGACAC